>NC_091759.1:20062624-20362624 GCF_043380555.1 Nothobranchius furzeri | reverse complement strand
TGCTGCGTTTGGCTGTGCTTGAGGCCCGGCCGGCCGGCCGGCCGGCGTCACCTGGATCCTTTCGGTTTCACTCACACAGATTGCCAGAGATCAACGTATCTGAGAGGCTGACCATTGGCTCGCCCAGCCTAATTTTCCTTATGTCTGTTGCTATGACAGCCACGGGTACCTGTGATGTTAAAAGGCTGCAGGTGTGAAGTGTAGCATTGAACCAATAATTTGAAAACGGCTTTCAGATGTAATACAGGATTAGAAACAGTAAATTTATTTATTCAGACTTTTGAATAAAATAACTGTGGTGGTGTTTAGGTACTTTGGCACGAGCTTTGGATGGGTTCGTGTCTGCAAACGACTTAATTAGAACACAACAAACAATTCAACCTGGCAAAAATACACTTAAAAATAAAACAAAACATTAGATCAAAACTGTGAATGCAATAAGTAAACACATCTCCCATCGCATAAAAACAAAAGCACTTGTTAAAAAACTAAAGCAAATCAGCATTAAAGGTGTGGATCACTCGTTTAATCAATACATTTGCAGTGGTGTCTAGTAGGAATGAATGCCATGTCAGTGGTACTGGGGAAGGGGACACACACACACACACACACACACACACACACACACACACACACACACACACACACACACACACACACACCGGTGTGCACCGTTTTCAGGAACTAGCTGAGCTTCAGACGGCAGCTTCTGGAGTCTTATTTCCTGACAGCAACACAACTCTACAGCTGACTCTGTCTGCTCACCAACGCTGATATTTTATCTCCACAAGCCTGGAGGAGTTCTGCTGTATGGTGGCTAATGCTAATGGTTAGCTTCTACTAACGATGGTGTGTTCTGCTGTTTTCTGGATGCTAAACCAACAACAGCCTTCCCCGTTGTGAGTCAAGATGGTGAGACATTTTGTGACAATGTGATGTAGATCTGTCAGGATTTCAAAATTTTATTTTAAGAAATAAGATTTAAAAAATATTTTTTCAGTGTTCCACACCTAAAAATACATAAAAACCACAAATATAATAAAAACGGTTATGTTTGGAAACAATTTGTTACGTTATGTTACAATCCTTTTGTCATGTTTTGATCTATTGTGATACCGAACGTTACGATAAGTAACTATACGGTACGATAAATTACTATATGGTACGATAAATTACTATACGGTACGATAAGTTACTATACGGTACGATAAATTACTATACGGTACGATAAATTACTATACGGTACGATAAGTTACTATACGGTACGATAAGTTACTATACGGTACGATAAATTACTATACGGTACGATCAGTTACTATACAGTACGATAAGTTACTATACGGTACTATAAGTTACTATACGATAAGTTACTATACGTTACGATAAGTTACTATACGATACGATAAGTTACTATACCGTACCATAAGTTACTATACGATACGATAAGTCACTATATGGTACGATAAGTTACTATACGGTACGATAAATTACTATACGGTACGATAAGTTACTATACGGCACGATAAGTTACTATACGATACGATAAGTTACTATACGGTACGATAAATTACTATACGGTTCGATAAGTTACTATACGGTACGATAAGTTACTATACGATACGATAAGTTACTATACGGTATGATAAGTTACTATACGATACGATAAGTTACTATACGGTACGATAAATTACTATACGGTACGATAAATTACTATACGATACGATAAGTTACTATATGATACGATAAATTACTATACGGTACGATAAGTTACTATACGGTACGATAAGTTACTATACGATACGATAAGTTACTATACGTCACAATAAGTTACTATACGGTACGATAAGTTACTATATGGTATGATAAGTTACTATACGATACGATAAGTTACTGTACGGTACGATAAATTACTATACGGTACGATAAATTACTACACGATACGATAAGTTACTATACCGTACTATAAGCATAAATGACTATACGGTACTATAAGTTACTATACGGTACGATAAATTACTACACGATACGATAAGTTACTTTACGGTACGATAAGTTACTATACTGTACGAGAAGTTACTATATTGTACGATAAGTTACTATACGGTACGATAAGATATGATGTGATACAATAACATAAATTTATCATAGATGTTTTTACTTTTTAAAATTATTTTCTGGTTTGTTTTATTGCAATCTGTATTTTTTGTTGTTTTCATTGCTTTTCTTGAACTACGAATGTTTTTAAATACATTTTAAGGTGTTCATATTGTGTGTGTGTGTGTGTGTGTGTGTGTGTGTGTTTGTGTGTGTGTGTGTGTGTTACTTTATAGCTTTTTTACTTTAAAGCTCGTGACCTCAGTTGTTCACCAGTCTGAAGACAGTTTTCTGCCAACATTTCGGACCTCTACCACAATAGTTTGTTTGTTTGAAGAAGTTGCTGAAACATGAAACCCGTAGCTCCCAAATGTGTGACTGAAGCAAAAACTTTTCATCTTTCTTCTTCTGAGGGGGGAGGGCTGATAATACCACCCAGCTTCTCGTTTCTCCGAGAACAAAACGCCTGGCAGTGCATTAGGAGACAAAAGAGACGTGAAATTGAGTTTACGAGGAAATATTTCCACGTTTGTATTTTTCCCCTTTTATCTGCTGGTCTGGTGTTGCCTAAAAGACGTAATTCTGTCAAAAACAAACTGTCTCAGACACCAGATGTCTTCTTGTGTATCTCTTACAATAGAAATATGCATTTTAGCTCATTGCTGACGTTTGAATTATGCAAGGTAAGTTTAATAACCTACAAAATAACTCTTTGAAGCTACTGGAACAACGCTGAGTCCAAAATGCATTTCTCCAAGGGGACAGTTATAAAGTTTGTTAAGCATTTCATCTCTAATCTCGTTTCATCTCATCTTTTCTCATTTAGTCTTGTCTAAACTTATGTCATCTCGTCTCGTCTCACATTATATCATCTTATCTCGTATTTTCTCATATAATCTCGTCTCACCTTATATAATCTTGTCTTGTTTTGCCCCATCTAATCTCATTTAATCTCTTCTTGTTTCATCTTGTCTGATCTCATTTTCTCCTGTCTTAACTCATTGTTTCTCTATTTCAACCTAATTGATTCTATCTTTTCTTGTCTCATCTCATCTTCTCACATCTCATCTTACAGTGAGGGTCAAGGCCTGGGTGGAGACGTATTTCATCCACACTCCCTGTTAGGAAAACGCTTCTGAAAGAGGCGTCTCCTGGCGGCCCGAGAGAGCGGCACTGAGGCAGTGGTGGACCGCACCCCCCTCTTTTTTTTTCAAGGAGGCGAGCGGCTCAGGTGAGTGGCTGAGCCAGGTGGAGGTGCGGCTGCCTCACCTGGAGGCCAGTGCGGTGCAGCCACGTAGTCCTTTGCTTATCCATCAGCCATAGCTGGGTCTACATACATGTGGAGGAGTTTTAACCAGAAGATGGAGATTTAATTATGGTTTGGGGCTGAAATATTACATTTAAAGTAATTTGCACTAAACTGCCACACTAATGGTTACACGTGTGTGCAGCACCATTAGACACTCATCTATACAGGTTATCAGCAGTAGCTCAACAGGTTGAGCGGGTTGTCCAGTAATCGGAAGGTTGCAGGTTCGATCCCGGCTCCGAACATGGAATGCTGCTGTTGTGTTCTTGGGCAAGACACTTAACCCACTTTGCCTGCTGATGGTGGTCGGAGGGACCGGTGGCGCCGGTGTTCGGCAGCCTCGCCTCTGTCAGTGCGCCCCAGGGCAGCTGTGGCTACATCGTAGCTCACCACCATCAGTGTGTGAATGGATGAATAATACAGTGTAGTGTAAAGAGCTTTGGAGTCCTTATTCTGAGAGGCGCTATACAAGTGTTGGTCATTTATCAGCAAAAATAGTTAATTTAGGCGTTACTTGCTCTTTAACTTGTCTTTTCTCATTTAATCTTGTCTAATCTTATGTCATCTAGTCTTGTTTATTCTCATCGTTTTGCTTCCCTACTCATTTCATCCCATCTGGTCTTTGTCTACGCATCATCAACCACACTGTTGTTGGTTGCATAGACACTTTAAATGGTCAACATCTTTGGCTTTTTGAACATATGTGTTGTTATAAAGAGCTTAACTGTAACTCCTAGTGGACTATGCAAAAGTACAGGTCAGGTGTCAGAATTAAGTATTTTTGCATGAATAAAAAGTCAAGCTATGTGTAGATAAAATGTCTTCCTACGCTGTGATCATAACTTGTTGTTAGGACTTGTTGGCCCCAGCTTTTAATGACCTTCTGACTCACAGTGATGCAGGGGACTGTTCTGTTCTGGTCCTGCTGGACCTGACTGCAGCCTTTGACACTGTTGACCATCACCTGCTACTGGAGAGGCTGAGAGACTGGGTAGGCCTATCAGGATCTGCTCTGGAGTGGTTCTCCTCTTCTCTCTCTGAGCGCTCCTTTTCTGTGGCCGTTTCCAAGTTTAGGTCCTCCACCACCTCCCTTACCCATGGTGTCCCACAAGGTTCTGTGCTGGGGCCTCTGCTCTTCCTCCTCTATCTGCTTCCTCTTCAGCACATCCTGAGCTCCTTCAAAAGAATCTCCTACCATCTTTATGCAGATGACATCCAACTGTACATCTCCTTTAAGCCCCATGAGATGTCTAAGCTGCAGCTGTTACACACCTGCTTAGACTCTATCAAGACCTGGATGGTGGGAGCTTTCTTCAGCTGAATGAAGATAAGACTGAGATCTGCATCTGTGCCCCAGACAAGCTGGTTCCCAAAGTCAGAGACTCTCTTGGTCAGCTTGCTTCTCACACCAAACCCTCTGTCAGGAATCTTGGCGTGACCTTTGACCCAGCTCTCACCCTGGATTCTTATGTCAGTTCTCTTGTTGGCTCTTCCTTCTTCCATCTCAGGAACGTTGCTAAGCTGAGTCCCATTCTGTCCCGCTCTGAACTTGAGACAGTTCTCCACACCTTCATCTCCTCACGCTTAGACTACTGTAACTCTCTTTTCACGTGTCTGAGCAGAACCTCCCTGAACCGTCTACAGGCGGTTCAGAACGCCTGTGCTCGGCTTCTGACCAAGTCCTCCAAACACACCCACATCACCCCGCTTCTCCTCCAGCTTCATTCAATTCAATTCAATTCAATTCAAAAATACTTTATTAATCCCAGAGGGAAATTGATTGGCTGCCAGTCGACTTCAGGGTCCTGGTTCTGGTCTATAGGGCCTTACATGGACAAGCACCATCTTACATTGGTGATCTTCTTAGTCCCTACACCCCCAGCAGGTCCCTGAGGTCCAGTGATCAAAGCCTACTGGTTGTGCAGCACCAGGCTAAAGACCAAAGGTGACAGATCATTTGCTGCTGTGCCCCCAAACTCTGGACCTCTCTCCCCCTGAGCCTGAGATCAGTGGACTCGGTGGTCTCCTTTAAAAAGCAGCTGAAGGCTCACCTGCTCCTGGTTCCCTCACCCAGCACCACCTTTGGCTTGTACTTTTTATATTTCAGGCTTTAGTTATTCTTAGAGTTCTGTCCAGCCTTTAAGTTTCCCCTCACAGTTTTAGTTCCTTGAATGTTTTTATAGTTTGTCTCCGATTCTGGTTTATAGTGTTTCCTCCCCACTTTGTTCACACCTGCTCCCTGTTTTCCCTGATTACTTCCCTCTTCTGAGGAAGTATAAAACCCTGCCCTGTCAGCGTTATTCCTTCTGTGCTCTCCAGGTTCCTGCTCACAAGTTTGAGCTTTCGTTTTTGCTTCTGGTGTTTTTCTATGTGAGACTCCGATTCAAGCCCTTTGGTCTCCTCCTGAATACAGGATTACTGTTTAGGAACTCCAACGCTGTGTTGTTGGTTTCCTGCACTTTGGGACCAGTCCAAGCTGAAATTATCCCGATCTTCATTGAATGGCATCGCATTGTCTCCATGGCATTGTTGTATCTGTGGTATTTGGTAGATTTCCTGCAGCAGTAGTACTAACATTCATGGACTCACCCATCTTGACTCACGACGGGGAAGCTGTTGTTGGTTTAGTCCAGGAAACTGCACAGAACGTCTCTGCTAGTAGAAGCTAATCGTTAGCATTAGCAACTCCACCACACAGCAGAGCTCCTCCAGGCTTGTGTTATTGGTGGAGATGAAACATCAACGTTGCAGAGCAGACAGTCAGCGGTAGAGCCGTGTTGCTGTTAGCCAATCAGAGGAGAGATGTCCACATATCAGGAAGTAGGACTCCAATCCTGTCGTCTGAAGGCCTCCTCTAATGTGGCTCTCTTCCAGAAATGGGCGCGCTGGAGCTTTTTTTCCCCAGAGATCAGAAACAAAAACAAACACAAAACTTAAAATAATTAGCAGAAGTTTTAGAAGAAATTGTATTTTTCTAGATTTAATAATTAAAAGCTCCTGAAATCAAGTGTTTAAATGATCATCTGTGGACCACTTGTTTAACAGTTATTAATCATCATTTTACAGAAACTGACAGAAGAAAGTTCAGCCATCAAAAGCTGTTTCTCTCTTCTCCAATACTTCTAAATGTAAAGTAACTAAAGGTAACAAGTAACTAAAGCTCTAAAAGTTTAAAATTATAAAAACTGATGTTAATGTTTTCATTTAGAGTTCATTAAAAGCTGTTTAGAAACCTTGGTATGGTGGTATGGGGGGGCTATGAGGTCATTCACAGTTTTTTATTTTAGGCTTTTGTAATAAAATAACTCAATAGTACATTTATAAGGGCAGCTGTTTAAGTTTACTACTATGTAATGACATTCTTTATTATTGATGTCTGTAGTGTTCTGCGTGTGTGTGTGTGTGTGTGTGTGTGTGTGTGTGGGGGGGGGGTGTTGGACAGCGACGATACGTTTAATGGATGTCTCTTCACCTCCAGGGAGCTGGAGCTGGTGCTGCTGGACATGCAGTCGGTTCCTGCGGGCCAGGAGGGCTGGCTGGCCTTCGATGTCACCTCAGCCTCCAACCACTGGCTGCTCCACCCACGCAGCAACCTGGGCATACGCCTCTACGTAGAGACGGAGGATGGTGAGCGCTCTGCTGGACCACGGATTCGTTGTGCGGTCTGGGACATTTAGCTGACCTGAGATCTGTTTGCTCTCAGACCGATCCCTGTCTGCAGCCTGGATCGGCCTGGTGGGTCGCAGGGCCCCCCGGTCCAAGCAACCCTTCATGGTGACCTTCAGGGAGAACCAGGTTCCGTGTCGGCCACCGCGAGCCGTCAAGCCCCACCCTAGGAGGAAGAAACACAAATACGACCTCCCGGTCCCCGTCATCAACAGTAAGGGCTCAGAGAGTACATATGTGCTTCAGGAGCCCTGACGCAGGCTGAGCTGTTTACCCCTCCCACTTGGCCTGCACTTGAATATGCTAATGAGCTGCTTGCTGATTGGTTGGTTTAAACTAGAAGGCCTCAGACACTGGAGGCTCTGATTGGAGGAGGAAGGGCTCCTCATTACGATGTTTTAATAAGAGGTTTCTCAGAAAAGACGCTTGTTCTGGCATTTTTGAACTTTCTAATTTACATACGAAGTAGGTCACACACGGCTTTAACCCTTTCACCACCCAAGCTGTCCTTACTCACAAACAAGAAAATGTTGGTTTAAGATTCTCTGTCCCCTTTAATTACATCTTTGATTTGTTAAAAACTTGAAGTTAATAAAACCAGAATGAAGGTGATAAGAGTAAATATTAAAGTACCTTCATGGTGTTCTGATGTGTTTTCCCACCTGTTCAGATCGCAGTGCTGCTAGTAAAGGCGAGCCGTGTAAAAAACACGAACTCTACGTCAGCTTCAGCGACCTGGGATGGAAGGTGAGCTTCCGATTTTAATTTTTGTAGAATATTAGTCATGTGGACACAATTAGCTTTTGCATTTTAGTATTTTGTGTTGACAAACATTCACTGCACATGAGTTAATTATATACGTAGTATTTTTCATGTTCGGTGGCCGTCCTCACTAGGAAAACAACCCGTAAGACTTAGTTAGGTTAAGGTGGCGGTAGTGATTATGGTTAGTTACTCTTTTTACTCTGAGACTGGTGTGACCTCCACGTCTTTTTAACACTCTTGTTGATTCTTTAAAAAATTGGAAATTTAGAAATTTGGGTGAAAAATTTGATAGTTTTTACTTGATTTAGAAATTAATTTAAAATGAAGTCATATCTGTTAAATTGAGACGACGGTGTGTTTGTGTAAATCCCTTTAATCAGACATGAAGGAGTTTTTGTTTTTCCTTCATAAATGTTCTGGTCCGGGTGTGTTCAGGACTGGGTTCTGGCTCCTACTGGATACTCGGCGTACTACTGTGATGGAGAGTGTATCTATCCTCTGGGCTCCTGCATGAACGCCACCAACCACGCCTTGATCCAGCTCGTGGTCAGAACGCCACACACACACCACCTCTGCACTCAGCTCACTCTGAAGTGTACATAATTCATCAACTCACAAGCTTTAATTAGGACGACTTTCAAATATCGTAGTTTGATGATTTTAGACTGAAATCTCAGGTCATAATCTTTTGTAACAAAGAGAAATTAGATATCTGAATGTGAACTACGTGTGAAGTATTTATATGATTCTGGAGCAGAACTAGCAACCCACTTAGATTCACTTACTGTCATTATTTCGTGGTTATTAGTCTTGAGCAGCGTGATGTTTTCATAAATTGGATAAATAAACACTTAGGGTCATGCTGCACTGCTGCCATCTTGTTCACAATGAACCTGTCATCGTTTTATGGAGGTAAATGGCGTTCTTCTGGGTCAAATCTGGGTCATTGTGCTAGTCGGCCACAAGTCGATACGAATGAAACGGCTTTTACAGAATCGTAAAACATCAGTTACAACTCGACTCGTGAGTTGGGAGGCCAAATCTAAACACAGCCTGTTTGTGTGTTTTGGGTCTGGCAGGTCCACCTCATGAAGCCAGAGGAAGTCCCTACAGCCTGTTGCGCTCCAAACAAGCTCAGCCCCATTTCGGTCCTGTTCTACGATGACAACAACAACGTCATCCTCAAAAAGCATAGCAACATGGTGGTCAAGACCTGTGAGTGTCTATGAAGTAAACAGAAAGTCTACCAGGATAAACTGGACTTGTGAAGTACACAAAATCACGAGCAAGTGTATCACACATGGTTTAAATGCTGCTTCCGGATCCATCCGGCACTTTGTTACAACTGCTTTTAACACTTTTATGTAATGAATTTTATACCAAGTGCAACTTAATAAATAAAGTTGTTTCGTCCCTCCGCTCACTAGGAGTGATGTGGTGGAGGGAGTAAGAGAAATAGTGTGTGGGTTTAATAATAACAAAGTAATGTGTCTCCAACAAAGGATTTTATTAAACAAACACAAAGAGCCGCTATATACAAAAGGGAAAAAGGATAACAAAAAGCTCCAAGCCAAAAGGGCTGGGAGGAGGAGAACTAACTAACTAAGATATTCGTTTACAAACAAAAAACACTAGACTAATGAGAGACGTCCTGTTAAGCAGAGACGCTCGCGGGGGGGGGGGGGGGGGGGGGGGGGGGGGGGGGCTCCAAAGCGGAGTCGAAGGCCGATCCCAAAGTCAAAGTTTACCAGAAACCCTATTGAACAAGAGTCAAAGCCACCAAAGTACCACTAAACAAAGCACACGAGGAGAAGAGAGAAGCCTGAACACCTTTGTGCCCACACTTCCCTGTACCTTCTCCCAGACTGAGTGCAGGAGAGCAGCTTTTAACAGCTGTCTAGTGATTATCGGTGATTAAGAACGGCTGGGCACCGGGAGACTGGCGAGGCAGAAGCCACTGAGGCCATCTTGTGGCCGATAAGGGGCAAGGCACGTAACAAAAGTGATGTAGATACATATTTGAAGTGGATGATTCAACTGAATATTTAGTGAACCTTCATACCTATGTATACAAATATACTATGTTGTCTAACTTTTCATAGTGGCTGTACTTTTCCCTGTAGGAATACAGTGGGATACTTTTTCATGACAGGTGTTTTTATTTATTTATTATTTTTAAACATTTTCAGGGCACATACTATATTGTTTTTTATTTATGTACACATTTTCAGGACATGTACTACAGTATGTTTTTTGAAAATGCATTTCCAGGACACATAACAAAGTTTGATCTTTTTTTTTTACACATTTTCAGGACACATACTATAGTATGTTTATTTATTTAACTTTAATTATTTTTACACATTTTCAGGACACATAGTATAGTTTTTTTATACATTTTCAGGACACATACTGTAGTATGTTTATTTTTACACAGGTCCTTCTAAAACAATTAGCATGTTGTGATAAAGTTCATTATTTTCTGTAATGTACTGATAAACATTAAACTTTCATATATAGGAATTTTGGATTTTCATGAGCTGTTTGCCAAAATCATCAAAATCCTCATTGGTAAATGGTAAATGGCCTTTATTTGAAACATTAGAGACAATAAAAGGCTTGAACTACTTCAGTTGTGTGTGTTGAGTCTAATATGTATGAAAGTCTAATGTTTATCAGTACATTACGAGAAAGAACAGTATAGTATGGTTTTTTACATACATTTTAAGGACACATACTATAGTATATTTTTATACATTTTCAGGTTGCATACTATAATATGTTTATTTTTATACATTATCAGGACACATACTGTACTATGTTGTTTTTTACACACTTTCAGGACACACATAGTTTTTTATACATTTTAAGGACACATACTATAGTAAGATGTTTTTACACATTTTCAGGACACATACTGTAGTATGTTTTAAATACATTTTCAAGACAGTTACTATAGTAAGTTGTTTTTTATAGATTTTCAGGACATAGTATGATTTTCATAGACATTTTCAGGAAAGAGTATGTTTTTAATACATTTTAAAGACACATACTATAGTATGTTTTTACACATGTTCAGGACACATAATGAAGTATGTATTTTTATACATTTTCAGGACACTTACTATAGTATGGTTTTTAATACATTTTCAAGAGTCATACTATAGTATGTTGTTTTTTTAGACATTTTCAGGACATACTATAGCATAGTTTCTTTATACATTTTCAGGAAACATACTATAGTATGTTGTTTTTCAGGACACATACTAAAACTAGGCTTTTTATTTCAGGACATATACTATAGTATTTTAATTTTTATACTTCTTAAGGACACATACTACAGTATGTTTTTTAATACATTTTCAAGACACATACTATAGTTTTTTTTACACATTTTCAGGACACATACCAAAGTATGTTGTTTTTAATACTTTTTCAGGGCAAATACTACAGTATGTTTTTTCTCTACATTTTCAAGATACATACTATAGTATGTTGTTTATTTTTACAATTCTTCAGGAAACACTATAGCTTGGCTTTTTATACATTTTCACGACACAAACTATAGTATGTTGTTTTTTATACTTTTTTAGGACACATAGTATAGTATGTTTTTAAATCCATTTTAAGACACATAATAAAGTATGTTGTTTTTTATACTTTTTCAGGACACATACTATTGTATGTTTTTTAAATACATTTTAAGACATATACTATTGTATGTTTTTTTTTACACATTTTCAGGGCATATACTATAGAATGTTGATTTTTATACTTTTTTAGGACACATACTATAGTATGTTTATTTTTATACATTATTAGGACACATACTGTAGTATGTTTTTTCCACATTTTCAGGACACATAACCTAGTATGATTTTTACACATTTTCTGGACACATACTATAGCATGTTTTTTTTACATACATTTTCAGAAGACATACTATGGTATGTTGTTTTTATACATTTTCAGGACACATAGTATAGTATGTTGTTTTTTTACACATTTTTCGGACACTTAGACTAGCATAGTTTTTTACACATTTTCAGGACACATACTATAGCTTGGCTTTACATGCATTTTTAAGTCACATACTTTAATATGTTGTGTTTTATACTTTTTCAGGACACATACTACAGTATGTTTATTTTTATACATTAACAGGACACTTACTGTAGTATGTTGTTTTTGTTTTTAAACAATTTTTCAGGACACATACTATAGTTTGTTGTTTTTTATACATTTTCAGGACACATACAGCAGTATGTTTTTTAAATACATTTTCAAGACACATACTATAGTATGTTTATTTTTATACTTTTTCAGGACACATACTATAGTATTTTTATACATTTTTAGGACACATACTAAAGTATGTTGTTTTTTATACTCTTTCAGGGCAAATACTACAGTATGTTTTTTCTCTACATTTTCAAGATACATACTATAGTATGTTGTTTTTTTAAACATTTTCAGGAAACATAGCATAGCTTGGCTTTTTATACATTTTCATGACATACTATAGTATGTTGTTTTTTTATACTTTTTCAGGACACATCCTATAGTATGTTTTTAAAACACATTTTAGTATTGTATGTTGTGTTTTATACTTTTTCAGGACACATACTACAGTATGTTTATTTTCATACATGAACAGGACACTTACTGTAGTATGTTGTTGTTGTTTTTATACAAATTTTCAGGACACATACTATAGTATGTTGTTTATTATATATTTTCAGGACACATACAGCAGTATGTTTTTTAAATACATTTTCAAGACACATACTTTTTTAGACTTTTTCAGGCCAAATACTACAGTATGTTTTTTCTCTACATTTTCAAGATACATACTACAGTATGTTGTTTTTTTTATACATTTTCAGGAAACATACCGTAGCTTGGCTTTTTATACATTTTCATGACACATACTCTAGTATGTTGTTTTTTATACTTTTTCAGGACACATACAGTAGTATGTTTTTTTAATACATTTTCAAGACACATACTGAAGTATGTTTTTTTACACATTTTCAAGATACATTTTCAGGAAACATATTATAGCTTGGCTTTTTATACATTTTCATGACACATACTATAGTATGTTGTTTTTTAAACTTTTTCAGGACACATACTACAGTATGTTACTTAATACATTTTCAAGACACATACTATAGTATGTTTATTTTTATAATTTTTCAGGACACATACTATAGTATTTTTATATATTTTCAGGACACATACCAAAGTATTTAGTTTTTTATATTTTTTCAGGACACATACTATAGTATTTTTATACATTTTCAGGACACATACTAAAGTATGTTTTTTACACAATTTCAGGACACATACTAAAGTATGTTGTTTTTTATACTATTTCAGGGCAAATACAACAGTATGTTTTTTCTCTACATTTTCAAGATACATACTACAGTATGTTGTTTTTTTATACATTTTAAGGAAACATACTATAGCTTGGCTTTTTATACATTTTCAGGACACATACTAAAGTATGTTGTTTTTTATACTTTTTCAGGACACATATAGTAGTATGTGTTTTTAATACATTTTCAGGACACATACTGAAGTATGTTTTTTTTACACATTTTCAGGACACATATTAAAGTATGTTGTTTTTTATACTTTTTCAGGACACATACTATAGTTTTTTTAATACATTTTCAGGACACATACTAAAGTATGTTGTTTTTTATACTTTTTCAGGACACATCCTATAGTATGTTTTTAAAATACATTTTAAGACACATACTATTGTATTTTTTTTACACATTTTCATGACACAAACTATAGCTTGACTTTGTATGCATTTTAAGTGACATACTTTAGTATGTTTATTTTTATACATTAACAGGACACTTACTGTAGTATGTTGTTGTTGTTTTTATACAAATTTTCAGGACACGTACTATAGTATGTTGTTTTTTACACATTTTCAGGACACATACTAAAGTATGTTGTTTTTTATACTTTTTCAGGTCAAATACTAGTATGTTTTTTTTTATATATTTCATGAAACATACTATAGCTTGGCTTTTTATACATTTTCATGACACATACTATAGTATGTTGTTTTTTATACTTTTTCAGGACACATACTACAGTATGTTTTTCAAAACATTTTCAGGACACATACTAAAGTATGTTTTTTTACACATTTTCAGGACACATACTAAAGTATGTTGTTTTTTATACTTTTTCAGGGCAAATACTACAGTATGTTTTTTCTCTACATTTTCAAGATACATACTAAAGTATGTTGTTTTTTTATACATTTTCAGGAAACATACTATAGCTTGGCTTTTTATACATTTTCATGACACATACTATAGTATATTGTTTTTTATATTTTTTCAGGACACATACTACAGTATGTTTATTTTTTATACATAAACAGGACACTTGCAGTAGTATGTTGTTGTTGTTTTATACAAATTTTCAGGACACATACTATAGTATGTTGTTTTTTATACATTTTCAGGACACATACTATAGTATTTTTATACATTTTCAGAACACATACTAAAGTATGTTTTTTCCCCTTTTTCAGGACACATACTAAAGTATGTTGTTTTTTATACTTTTTCAGAGCAAATACTACAGTATGTTTTTTCTCTACATTTTCAAGATACATACTATAGTATGTTGTTTTTTTATACATTTTCAGGAAACATACCGTAGCTTGGCTTTTTATACATTTTCATGACACATACTCTAGTATGTTGTTTTTTATACTTTTTCAGGACACATACTACAGTATGTTTTTTAATACATTTTCAAGACACATACTATAGAATGTTTTTTCTCTACATTTTCAAGATACATTTTCAGGAAACATATTATAGCTTGGCTTTTTATACATTTTCATGACACATACTATAGTATGTTGTTTTTTAAACTTTTTCAGGACACATACTACAGTATGTTACTTAATACATTTTCAAGACACATACTATAGTATGTTTATTTTTATAATTTTTCAGGACACATACTATAGTATTTTTATACATTTTCAGGACACATACCAAAGTATTTAGTTTTTTATATTTTTTCAGGACACATACTATAGTATTTTTATACATTTTCAGGACACATACTAAAGTATGTTTTTTACACAATTTCAGGACACATACTAAAGTATGTTGTTTTTTATACTATTTCAGGGCAAATACTACAGTATGTTTTTTCTCTACATTTTCAAGATACATACTAAAGTATGTTGTTTTTTTATACATTTTCAGGAAACATACTATAGCTTGGCTTTTTATACATTTTCAGGACACATACTAAAGTATGTTGTTTTTTATACTTTTTCAGGACACATACAGTAGTATGTTTTTTAATACATTTTCAGGACACATACTGAAGTATGTTTTTTTACACATTTTCAGGACACATATTAAAGTATGTTGTTTTTTATACTTTTACAGGACACATACTATAGTTTTTTTAATACATTTTCAGGACACATACTAAAGTATGTTGTTTTTTATACTTTTTCAGGACACATCCTATAGTATGTTTTTAAAATACATTTTAAGACACATACTATTGTATTTTTTTTACACATTTTCATGACACAAACTATAGCTTGACTTTGTATGCATTTTAAGTGACATACTTTAGTATGTTTATTTTTATACATTAACAGGACACTTACTGTAGTATGTTGTTGTTGTTTTTATACAAATTTTCAGGACACGTACTATAGTATGTTGTTTTTTACACATTTTCAGGACACATACTAAAGTATGTTGTTTTTTATACTTTTTCAGGTCAAATACTAGTATACTACAGTACTACAGTATGTTTTTTAATACATTTTCAAGACACATACTATAGAATGTTTTTTCTCTACATTTTCAAGATACATTTTCAGGAAACATATTATAGCTTGGCTTTTTATACATTTTCATGACACATACTATAGTATGTTGTTTTTTATACTTTTTCAGGACACATACCACAGTATGTTACTTAATACATTTTCAAGACACATACTATAGTATGCTTATTTTTATACTTTTTCAGGACACATACTATAGTAGTTTTATACATTTTCAGGACACATACTAAAGTATTTAGTTTTTTTATACTTTTTCAGGACACATACTATAGTATTTTTAAACATTTCAGGACACATACTAAAGTATCTTTTTTTACACATTTTCAGGACACATACTAAAGTATGTTGTTTTTTATACTTTTTCAGGGCAAGTACTACAGTATGTTTTTTCTCTACATTTTCAAGATACATACTAAAGTATGTTGTTTTTTATACTTTTTCAGGGCAAATACTATAGAATGTTTTTTCTCTAATTTTCAAGATACATACTATAGTATGTTGTTTTTTACACATTTTCAGGAAACATATTATAGCTTGGCTTTTTATACATTTTCATGACACATACTATAGTATGTTGTTTTTTATACTTTTTCAGGACACATACTACAGTATGTTACTTAATATATTTTCAAGACACATACTATAGAGTGTTTATTTTTATACTTTTTCTGGACACATACTATAGTATTTTTATACATTTTCAGGACACATACTAAAGTATTTAGTTTTTTATACTGTTTCAGGACACATACTAAAGTATGTTGTTTTTTATACTTTTTCAGAGCAAATACTACAGTATGTTTTTTCTCTACATTTTCAAGATACATACTATAGTATGTTGTTTTTTTATACATTTTCAGGAAACATACCGTAGCTTGGCTTTTTATACATTTTCATGACACACACTCTAGTATGTTGTTTTTTATACTTTTTCAGGACAAATACTACAGTATGTTTTTTAATACATTTTCAAGACACATACTATAGAATGTTTTTTCTCTACATTTTCAAGATACATTTTCAGGAAACATATTATAGCTTGGCTTTTTATACATTTTCATGACACATACTATAGTATGTTGTTTTTTATACTTTTTCAGGACACATACCACAGTATGTTACTTAATACATTTTCAAGACACATACTATAGTATGCTTATTTTTATACTTTTTCAGGACACATACTATAGTATTTTTATACATTTTCAGGACACATACTAAAGTATTTAGTTTTTTATACTTTTTCAGGACACATACTATAGTATTTTTAAACATTTCAGGACACATACTAAAGTATGTTTTTTTACACATTTTCAGGACACATACTAAAGTATTTTGTTTTTTATACTTTTTCAGGGCAAGTACTACAGTATGTTTTTTCTCTACATTTTCAAGATACATACTAAAGTATGTTGTTTTTTATACTTTTTCAGGGCAAATACTATAGAATGTTTTTTCTCTAATTTTCAAGATACATACTATAGTATGTTGTTTTTTACACATTTTCAGGAAACATATTATAGCTTGGCTTTTTATACATTTTCATGACATATACTATAGTATGTTGTTTTTTATACTTTTTCAGGACACATACTACAGTATGTTACTTAATATATTTTCAAGACACATACTATAGAGTGTTTATTTTTATACTTTTTCTGGACACATACTATAGTATTTTTATACATTTTCAGGACACATACTAAAGTATTTAGTTTTTTATACAGTTTCAGGACACATACTAAAGTATGTTGTGTTTTATACTATTTCAGGGCAAATACTACAGTATGTTTTTTCTCTACATTTTCAAGATACATACTATAGTATGTTGTTTTTTTTATACATTTTCAGGAAACATACCGTAGCTTGGCTTTTTATACATTTTCATGACACATACTCTAGTATGTTGTTTTTTATACTTTTTTAGGACACATACTACAGTATGTTTTTAAATACATTTTCAGGGCACATACTAAAGTATGTTGTTTTTATACTTTTTCAGGGCAAATACTACAGTATGTTTTTTCTCTACATTTTCAAGATACATACTATAGTATGTTGTTTTTTTTTACATATTTTCAGGAAACATACTATAGCTTGGCTTTTTATACATTTTCATGACTTATACTATAGTATGACGTTCTTTATACTTTTTCAGGGCATATCCTACAGTATGTATTTAAAATACATTTTAAGACACATACTATTGTATGTTTTTTACACATTTTCATGACACATACTATAGCTTGGCTTTAGGGCTGCAACTAACGATTATTTTCATAATCGATTAATCTGTCGATTATTTTTTCGATTAATCGATTAATCGGTTTGTTATTGTTTAGCTATTTAACCTATACAAGTGATGCATACATTTCAGTTAAGAAAAAGAAAAACATAAGAGAATTGTGCAGTTGACTGCAATCTATTTTATTGCACATGAACACAGTCAGCGGGTTAAAATGAGCTGAACAGTGCAAAATATCAGTCCAGAATAATTTTTTGGCATCAAAATATATGAGGCAAATTCCATAAAAAATAATGCAGAATCTAGAATAAAGTTTGTAAGTGGTATGCATTGCTGGGGGGTGAGTGTCTTGTTCCCCATGTAGTTGTCCATCGTTGCTTGTTTTTTTTCTGCATAAGAAACACAAATAGACTGAAATAAGTACACATATAAAATAAAGCAGCACACACACTACAACACTAAATCAATATTACATTATTTGAATTAATTAACAATGTACAGTGATCATTTATTTTGATAAAAATGCGTTGTGAGGCGTTTTACAGCGTTAGACAGTAAAACAGCCTTTTAATAGTAAAAAAAATGACTTTCTGAATTTCTCCTGTATTTAAAAATTGAAAGCGTACAACTATGCCACGTTATATTCACCTGGACACAGCTCGTCTGTATATTTTTCACCGTGGAGTTGTCCTTTTTTGAATGAGGAACATAGTTATAGGTTTGTGCCGTTTTTCTCTTAACGAGAACATTCTTATAAACAGACGTGCTAAATTTGGCAAGCGCATGATACACAACACGGAGGAGATTCACGATTGCATCTAGTCAATCAGAAGTAGAACGCCGTAGACTGACGCGGCAAAAAAAAACTGTTTAACATTCATTATAACGAACTCAGCTCCCAAATTTGATCTGTGTTAGCTTGTTTATTTTCTGTTACTTACCGGATTCACCGGACTTTCCTCTGCTGCATCAGCTCCCACATATATGTTTTCGTCTCAAATGTTCACTTAGGGACGTCGTGCTTCCGTCGTGCCATGGTTTTAGCATATTTTGCAGGTCACCCATCTTTTAAAAGCATCTAGAGTGAAATGCTCCAGTACTCGTGAGGTTTTTGTCCAGGGTTTCTCTTGTTTTGTCGCTTCTATTTTTCTTCCGTATTTCTTCTTGATCCGCCATCTCTCACAGCAAGATGAGCGTCAGTAACGTGATACGTCATGAAAACCGAGGGCACTTATTGGCTCATTTCTTCTTCTACGGCTCCACTGGTAGATCAGTGGCTCATTACTGCCACCCACTGGCGGCAAATTTAACAGATTGTAACCGATGTCAGATTGTGGTAAAAAATAGACTTTATGCGGTAAAATATGATTATTAAACAACTAATCGATGACTAAAAAAGTTGTTAACTATTTTAATAATCGATTATAATCGATTAAATCGATTAGTTGTTTCAGCTCTAGGCTTTGTATGCATTTTAAGTGACATACTTTAGTATGTTGTCTTTTATACTTTTTAAAGACACATACTACAGTATTTTTTTTATACATTAACAGGACACTTACTGTAGTATGTTGTTGTTGTTTTTATACAAATTTTCATGTCACATACTATAGTATGTTGTTTTTTTTATACATTTTCAGGACACATACAGAAGTATGTTTTTTAAATACATTTTCAAGACACATACTATAGTATTTAGTTTTTTATACTTTTTCAGGACACATACTATAGTATTTTTATACATTTTCAGGACACATACTAAAGTATGTTTTTTACACATTTTAAGGACACATACTAAAGTATGTTGTTTTTTTTATACTTTTTCAGGGCAAATACTACAGCATGTTTTTTCTCTACATTTTCAAGATACATACTATAGTATGTTGTTTTTTTATACATTTTCAGGACACATACAGCAGTATGTTTTTTAAATACATTTTCAAGACACATACTATAGTATTTAGTTTTTTATACTTTTTCAGGACACATACTACAGTATGTTTTTTAATACATTTTCAGGACACATACTACAGTATGTTTTTTTACACATTTTCAGGACACATACTAAAGTATGTTGTTTTTTATACTTTTTCAGGGCAAATACTATAGAATGTTTTTTCTCTACATTTTCAAGATACATACTATAGTATGTTGTTTTTTTTACACATTTTCAGGAAACATATTATAGCTTGGCTTTTTATACATTTTCATGACACATACTATAGTATGTTGTTTTTTAAACTTTTTCAGGACACATACTACAGTATGTTACTTAATACATTTTCAAGACACATACTATAGTATGTTTATTTTTATAATTTTTCAGGACACATACTATAGTATTTTTATACATTTTCAGGACACATACCAAAGTATTTAGTTTTTTATATTTTTTCAGGACACATACAATAGTATTTTTATACATTTTCAGGACACATACTAAAGTATGTTTTTTACACAATTTCAGGACACATACTAAAGTATGTTGTTTTTTATACTATTTCAGGGCAAATACTACAGTAGGTTTTTTCTCTACATTTTCAAGATACATACTATAGTATGTTGTTTTTTTATACATTTTCAGGAAACATACTATAGCTTGGCTTTTTATACATTTTCAGGACACATACTAAAGTATGTTGTTTTTTATACTTTTTCAGGACACATACAGTAGTATGTTTTTTTAATACATTTTCAGGACACATACTGAAAAATGTTTTTTTACACAATTTCAGGACACATATTAAAGTATGTTGTTTTTTATACTTTTTCAGGACACATACTATAGTTTTTTTAATACATTTTCAGGACACATACTAAAGTATGTTGTTTTTTATACTTTTTCAGGACACATCCTATAGTATGTTTTTAAAATACATTTTAAGACACATACTATTGTATTTTTTTTACACATTTTCATGACACAAACTATAGCTTGACTTTGTATGCATTTTAAGTGACATACTTTAGTATGTTTATTTTTATACATTAACAGGACACTTACTGTAGTATGTTGTTGTTGTTTTTATACAAATTTTCAGGACACGTACTATAGTATGTTGTTTTTTATACAGTTTCAGGACACATACTAAAGTATGTTTTTTACACATTTTCAGGACACGTACTAAAGTATGTTGTTTTTTATACTTTTTCAGGTCAAATACTAGTATGTTTTTTTTATATATTTCAGGAAACATACTATAGCTTGGCTTTTTATACATTTTCATGACACATACTATAGTATGTTGTTTTTTATACTTTTTCAGGACACATACTACAGTATGTTTTTTAATACATTTTCAGGACACATACTAAAGTATGTTTTTATACACATTTTCAGGACACATGCTAAAGTATGTTGTTTTTTATACTTTTTCAGGGCAAATACTACAGTATGTTTTTTCTCTACATTTTCAAGAAACATACTAAAGTATGTTGTTTTTTTTATACATTTTCAGGAAACATACTATAGCTTGGCTTTTTATACATTTTCATGACACATACTATAGTATATTGTTTTTTATATTTATTCAGGACACATACTACAGTATGTTTATTTTTTATACATAAACAGGACACTTGCAGTAGTATGTTGTTGTTGTTTTATACAAATTTTCAGGACACATACTATAGTATGTTGTTTTTTATACATTTTCAGGACACATACTATAGTATTTTTATACATTTTCAGAACACATACTAAAGTATGTTTTTTCCCCTTTTTCAGGACACATACTAAAGTATGTTGTTTTTTATACTTTTTCAGAGCAAATACTACAGTATGTTTTTTCTCTACATTTTCAAGATACATACTATAGTATGTTGTTTTTTTTATACATTTTCAGGAAACATACCGTAGCTTGGCTTTTAATACATTTTCATGACACATACTCTAGTATGTTGTTTTTTATACTTTTTCAGGACACATACTACAGTATGTTTTTTAATACATTTTCAAGACACATACTATAGAATGTTTTTTCTCTACATTTTCAAGATACATTTTCAGGAAACATATTATAGCTTGGCTTTTTATACATTTTCATGACACATACTATAGTATGTTGTTTTTTATACTTTTTCAGGACACATACCACAGTATGTTACTTAATACATTTTCAAGACACATACTATAGTATGCTTATTTTTATACTTTTTCAGGACACATACTATAGTATTTTTATACATTTTCAGGACACATACTAAAGTATTTAGTTTTTTATACTTTTTCAGGACACATACTATAGTATTTTTAAACATTTCAGGACACATACTAAAGTATGTTTTTTTACACATTTTCAGGACACATACTAAAGTATGTTGTTTTTTATACTTTTTCAGGGCAAGTACTACAGTATGTTTTTTCTCTACATTTTCAAGATACATACTAAAGTATGTTGTTTTTTATACTTTTTCAGGGCAAATACTATAGAATGTTTTTTCTCTAATGTTCAAGATACATACTATAGTATGTTGTTTTTTACACATTTTCAGGAAACATTATAGCTTGGCTTTTTATACATTTTCATGACACATACTATAGTAAGTTGTTTTTTATACTTTTTCAGGACACATACTACAGTATGTTACTTAATATATTTTCAAGACACATACTATAGAGTGTTTATTTTTATACTTTTTCTGGACACATACTATAGTATTTTTATACATTTTCAGGACACATACTAAAGTATTTAGTTTTTTATACTGTTTCAGGACACATACTAAAGTATGTTGTTTTTTATACTTTTTCAGCGCAAATACTACAGTATGTTTTTTCTCTACATTTTCAAGATACATACTATAGTATGTTGTTTTTTTTATACATTTTCAGGAAACATACCGTAGCTTGGCTTTTTATACATTTTCATGACACATACTCTAGTATGTTGTTTTTTATACTTTTTCAGGACACATACTACAGTATGTTTTTTAATACATTTTCAAGACACATACTATAGAATGTTTTTTCTCTACATTTTCAAGATACATTTTCAGGAAACATATTATAGCTTGGCTTTTTATACATTTTCATGACACATACTATAGTATGTTGTTTTTTATACTTTTTCAGGACACATACCACAGTATGTTACTTAATACATTTTCAAGACACATACTATAGTATGCTTATTTTTATACTTTTTCAGGACACATACTATAGTATTTTTATACATTTTCAGGACACATACTAAAGTATTTAGTTTTTTAAAATTTTTCAGGACACATTCTATAGTATTTTTAAACATTTCAGGACACATACTAAAGTATGTTTTTTTACACATTTTCAGGACACATACTAAAGTATGTTGTTTTTTATTCTTTTTCAGGGCAAGTACTACAGTATGTTTTTTCTCTACATTTTCAAGATACATACTAAAGTATGTTGTTTTTTATACTTTTTCAGGTCAAATACTATAGAATGTTTTTTCTCTAATTTTCAAGATACATACTATAGTATGTTGTTTTTTACACATTTTCAGGAAACATATTATAGCTTGGCTTTTTATACATTTTCATGACACATACTATAGTATGTTGTTTTTTTTATACATTTTCAGGACACATACAGAAGTATGTTTTTTAAATACATTTTCAAGACACATACTATAGTATTTAGTTTTTTATACTTTTTCAGGACACATACTATAGTATTTTTATACATTTTCAGGACACATACTAAAGTATGTTTTTTACACATTTTAAGGACACATACTAAAGTATGTTGTTTTTTTATACTTTTTCAGGGCAAATACTACAGCATGTTTTTTCTCTACATTTTCAAGATACATACTATAGTATGTTGTTTTTTTATACATTTTCAGGACACATACAGCAGTATGTTTTTTAAATACATTTTCAAGACACATACTATAGTATTTAGTTTTTTATACTTTTTCAGGACACATACTACAGTATGTTTTTTAATACATTTTCAGGACACATACTACAGTATGTTTTTTTACACATTTTCAGGACACATACTAAAGTATGTTGTTTTTTATACTTTTTCAGGGCAAATACTATAGAATGTTTTTTCTCTACATTTTCAAGATACATACTATAGTATGTTGTTTTTTTTACACATTTTCAGGAAACATATTATAGCTTGGCTTTTTATACATTTTCATGACACATACTATAGTATGTTGTTTTTTAAACTTTTTCAGGACACATACTACAGTATGTTACTTAATACATTTTCAAGACACATACTATAGTATGTTTATTTTTATAATTTTTCAGGACACATACTATAGTATTTTTATACATTTTCAGGACACATACCAAAGTATTTAGTTTTTTATATTTTTTCAGGACACATACAATAGTATTTTTATACATTTTCAGGACACATACTAAAGTATGTTTTTTACACAATTTCAGGACACATACTAAAGTATGTTGTTTTTTATACTTTTTCAGGACACATACTACAGTATGTTTTTTAATACATTTTCAGGACACATACTAAAGTATGTTTTTATACACATTTTCAGGACACATGCTAAAGTATGTTGTTTTTTATACTTTTTCAGGGCAAATACTACAGTATGTTTTTTCTCTACATTTTCAAGAAACATACTAAAGTATGTTGTTTTTTTTATACATTTTCAGGAAACATACTATAGCTTGGCTTTTTATACATTTTCATGACACATACTATAGTATATTGTTTTTTATATTTATTCAGGACACATACTACAGTATGTTTATTTTTTATACATAAACAGGACACTTGCAGTAGTATGTTGTTGTTGTTTTATACAAATTTTCAGGACACATACTATAGTATGTTGTTTTTTATACATTTTCAGGACACATACTATAGTATTTTTATACATTTTCAGAACACATACTAAAGTATGTTTTTTCCCCTTTTTCAGGACACATACTAAAGTATGTTGTTTTTTATACTTTTTCAGAGCAAATACTACAGTATGTTTTTTCTCTACATTTTCAAGATACATACTATAGTATGTTGTTTTTTTTATACATTTTCAGGAAACATACCGTAGCTTGGCTTTTAATACATTTTCATGACACATACTCTAGTATGTTGTTTTTTATACTTTTTCAGGACACATACTACAGTATGTTTTTTAATACATTTTCAAGACACATACTATAGAATGTTTTTTCTCTACATTTTCAAGATACATTTTCAGGAAACATATTATAGCTTGGCTTTTTATACATTTTCATGACACATACTATAGTATGTTGTTTTTTATACTTTTTCAGGACACATACCACAGTATGTTACTTAATACATTTTCAAGACACATACTATAGTATGCTTATTTTTATACTTTTTCAGGACACATACTATAGTATTTTTATACATTTTCAGGACACATACTAAAGTATTTAGTTTTTTATACTTTTTCAGGACACATACTATAGTATTTTTAAACATTTCAGGACACATACTAAAGTATGTTTTTTTACACATTTTCAGGACACATACTAAAGTATGTTGTTTTTTATACTTTTTCAGGGCAAGTACTACAGTATGTTTTTTCTCTACATTTTCAAGATACATACTAAAGTATGTTGTTTTTTATACTTTTTCAGGGCAAATACTATAGAATGTTTTTTCTCTAATGTTCAAGATACATACTATAGTATGTTGTTTTTTACACATTTTCAGGAAACATTATAGCTTGGCTTTTTATACATTTTCATGACACATACTATAGTAAGTTGTTTTTTATACTTTTTCAGGACACATACTACAGTATGTTACTTAATATATTTTCAAGACACATACTATAGAGTGTTTATTTTTATACTTTTTCTGGACACATACTATAGTATTTTTATACATTTTCAGGACACATACTAAAGTATTTAGTTTTTTATACTGTTTCAGGACACATACTAAAGTATGTTGTTTTTTATACTTTTTCAGCGCAAATACTACAGTATGTTTTTTCTCTACATTTTCAAGATACATACTATAGTATGTTGTTTTTTTTATACATTTTCAGGAAACATACCGTAGCTTGGCTTTTTATACATTTTCATGACACATACTCTAGTATGTTGTTTTTTATACTTTTTCAGGACACATACTACAGTATGTTTTTTAATACATTTTCAAGACACATACTATAGAATGTTTTTTCTCTACATTTTCAAGATACATTTTCAGGAAACATATTATAGCTTGGCTTTTTATACATTTTCATGACACATACTATAGTATGTTGTTTTTTATACTTTTTCAGGACACATACCACAGTATGTTACTTAATACATTTTCAAGACACATACTATAGTATGCTTATTTTTATACTTTTTCAGGACACATACTATAGTATTTTTATACATTTTCAGGACACATACTAAAGTATTTAGTTTTTTAAAATTTTTCAGGACACATTCTATAGTATTTTTAAACATTTCAGGACACATACTAAAGTATGTTTTTTTACACATTTTCAGGACACATACTAAAGTATGTTGTTTTTTATTCTTTTTCAGGGCAAGTACTACAGTATGTTTTTTCTCTACATTTTCAAGATACATACTAAAGTATGTTGTTTTTTATACTTTTTCAGGTCAAATACTATAGAATGTTTTTTCTCTAATTTTCAAGATACATACTATAGTATGTTGTTTTTTACACATTTTCAGGAAACATATTATAGCTTGGCTTTTTATACATTTTCATGACACATACTATAGTATGTTGTTTTTTTTATACATTTTCAGGACACATACAGAAGTATGTTTTTTAAATACATTTTCAAGACACATACTATAGTATTTAGTTTTTTATACTTTTTCAGGACACATACTATAGTATTTTTATACATTTTCAGGACACATACTAAAGTATGTTTTTTACACATTTTAAGGACACATACTAAAGTATGTTGTTTTTTTATACTTTTTCAGGGCAAATACTACAGCATGTTTTTTCTCTACATTTTCAAGATACATACTATAGTATGTTGTTTTTTTATACATTTTCAGGACACATACAGCAGTATGTTTTTTAAATACATTTTCAAGACACATACTATAGTATTTAGTTTTTTATACTTTTTCAGGACACATACTACAGTATGTTTTTTAATACATTTTCAGGACACATACTACAGTATGTTTTTTTACACATTTTCAGGACACATACTAAAGTATGTTGTTTTTTATACTTTTTCAGGGCAAATACTATAGAATGTTTTTTCTCTACATTTTCAAGATACATACTATAGTATGTTGTTTTTTTTACACATTTTCAGGAAACATATTATAGCTTGGCTTTTTATACATTTTCATGACACATACTATAGTATGTTGTTTTTTAAACTTTTTCAGGACACATACTACAGTATGTTACTTAATACATTTTCAAGACACATACTATAGTATGTTTATTTTTATAATTTTTCAGGACACATACTATAGTATTTTTATACATTTTCAGGACACATACCAAAGTATTTAGTTTTTTATATTTTTTCAGGACACATACAATAGTATTTTTATACATTTTCAGGACACATACTAAAGTATGTTTTTTACACAATTTCAGGACACATACTAAAGTATGTTGTTTTTTATACTATTTCAGGGCAAATACTACAGTAGGTTTTTTCTCTACATTTTCAAGATACATACTATAGTATGTTGTTTTTTTTATACATTTTCAGGAAACATACTATAGCTTGGCTTTTTATACATTTTCAGGACACATACTAAAGTATGTTGTTTTTTATACTTTTTCAGGACACATACAGTAGTATGTTTTTTTAATACATTTTCAGGACACATACTGAAAAATGTTTTTTTTACACAATTTCAGGACACATATTAAAGTATGTTGTTTTTTATACTTTTTCAGGACACATACTATAGTTTTTTTAATACATTTTCAGGACACATACTAAAGTATGTTGTTTTTTATACTTTTTCAGGACACATCCTATAGTATGTTTTTAAAATACATTTTAAGACACATACTATTGTATTTTTTTTACACATTTTCATGACACAAACTATAGCTTGACTTTGTATGCATTTTAAGTGACATACTTTAGTATGTTTATTTTTATACATTAACAGGACACTTACTGTAGTATGTTGTTGTTGTTTTTATACAAATTTTCAGGACACGTACTATAGTATGTTGTTTTTTATACAGTTTCAGGACACATACTAAAGTATGTTTTTTACACATTTTCAGGACACGTACTAAAGTATGTTGTTTTTTATACTTTTTCAGGTCAAATACTAGTATGTTTTTTTATATATTTCAGGAAACATACTATAGCTTGGCTTTTTATACATTTTCATGACACATACTATAGTATGTTGTTTTTTATACTTTTTCAGGACACATACTACAGTATGTTTTTTAATACATTTTCAGGACACATACTAAAGTATGTTTTTATACACATTTTCAGGACACATGCTAAAGTATGTTGTTTTTTATACTTTTTCAGGGCAAATACTACAGTATGTTTTTTCTCTACATTTTCAAGAAACATACTAAAGTATGTTGTTTTTTTTATACATTTTCAGGAAACATACTATAGCTTGGCTTTTTATACATTTTCATGACACATACTATAGTATATTGTTTTTTATATTTATTCAGGACACATACTACAGTATGTTTATTTTTTATACATAAACAGGACACTTGCAGTAGTATGTTGTTGTTGTTTTATACAAATTTTCAGGACACATACTATAGTATGTTGTTTTTTATACATTTTCAGGACACATACTATAGTATTTTTATACATTTTCAGAACACATACTAAAGTATGTTTTTTCCCCTTTTTCAGGACACATACTAAAGTATGTTGTTTTTTATACTTTTTCAGAGCAAATACTACAGTATGTTTTTTCTCTACATTTTCAAGATACATACTATAGTATGTTGTTTTTTTTATACATTTTCAGGAAACATACCGTAGCTTGGCTTTTAATACATTTTCATGACACATACTCTAGTATGTTGTTTTTTATACTTTTTCAGGACACATACTACAGTATGTTTTTTAATACATTTTCAAGACACATACTATAGAATGTTTTTTCTCTACATTTTCAAGATACATTTTCAGGAAACATATTATAGCTTGGCTTTTTATACATTTTCATGACACATACTATAGTATGTTGTTTTTTATACTTTTTCAGGACACATACCACAGTATGTTACTTAATACATTTTCAAGACACATACTATAGTATGCTTATTTTTATACTTTTTCAGGACACATACTATAGTATTTTTATACATTTTCAGGACACATACTAAAGTATTTAGTTTTTTATACTTTTTCAGGACACATACTATAGTATTTTTAAACATTTCAGGACACATACTAAAGTATGTTTTTTTACACATTTTCAGGACACATACTAAAGTATGTTGTTTTTTATACTTTTTCAGGGCAAGTACTACAGTATGTTTTTTCTCTACATTTTCAAGATACATACTAAAGTATGTTGTTTTTTATACTTTTTCAGGGCAAATACTATATAATGTTTTTTCTCTAATTTTCAAGATACATACTATAGTATGTTGTTTTTTACACATTTTCAGGAAACATTATAGCTTGGCTTTTTATACATTTTCATGACACATACTATAGTATGTTGTTTTTTATACTTTTTCAGGACACATACTACAGTATGTTACTTAATATATTTTCAAGACACATACTATAGAGTGTTTATTTTTATACTTTTTCTGGACACATACTATAGTATTTTTATACATTTTCAGGACACATACTAAAGTATTTAGTTTTTTATACTGTTTCAGGACACATACTAAAGTATGTTGTTTTTTATACTTTTTCAGCGCAAATACTACAGTATGTTTTTTCTCTACATTTTCAAGATACATACTATAGTATGTTGTTTTTTTTATACATTTTCAGGAAACATACCGTAGCTTGGCTTTTTATACATTTTCATGACACATACTCTAGTATGTTGTTTTTTATACTTTTTCAGGACACATACTACAGTATGTTTTTTAATACATTTTCAAGACACATACTATAGAATGTTTTTTCTCTACATTTTCAAGATACATTTTCAGGAAACATATTATAGCTTGGCTTTTTATACATTTTCATGACACATACTATAGTATGTTGTTTTTTATACTTTTTCAGGACACATACCACAGTATGTTACTTAATACATTTTCAAGACACATACTATAGTATGCTTATTTTTATACTTTTTCAGGACACATACTATAGTATTTTTATACATTTTCAGGACACATACTAAAGTATTTAGTTTTTTAAAATTTTTCAGGACACATACTATAGTATTTTTAAACATTTCAGGACACATACTAAAGTATGTTTTTTTACACATTTTCAGGACACATACTAAAGTATGTTGTTTTTTATTCTTTTTCAGGGCAAGTACTACAGTATGTTTTTTCTCTACATTTTCAAGATACATACTAAAGTATGTTGTTTTTTATACTTTTTCAGGGCAAATACTATAGAATGTTTTTTCTCTAATTTTCAAGATACATACTATAGTATGTTGTTTTTTACACATTTTCAGGAAACATATTATAGCTTGGCTTTTTATACATTTTCATGACACATACTATAGTATGTTGTTTTTTATACTTTTTCAGGACACATACTACAGTATGTTACTTAATATATTTTCAAGACACATACAATAGAGTGTTTATTTTTATACTTTTTCTGGACACATACTATAGTATTTTTATACATTTTCAGGACACATACTAAAGTATTTAGTTTTTTATACTGTTTCAGGACACATACTAAAGTATGTTGTTTTTTATACTTTTTCAGAGCAAATACTACAGTATGTTTTTTCTCTACATTTTCAAGATACATACTATAGTATGTTGTTTTTTTTATACATTTTCAGGAAACATACCGTAGCTTGGCTTTTTATACATTTTCATGACACATACTCTAGTATGTTGTTTTTTATACTTTTTCAGGACACATACTACAGTATGTTTTTTAATACATTTTCAAGACACATACTATAGAATGTTTTTTCTCTACATTTTCAAGATACATTTTCAGGAAACATATTATAGCTTGGCTTTTTATACATTTTCATGACACATACTATAGTATGTAGTTTTTTATACTTTTTCAGGACACATACCACAGTATGTTACTTAATACATTTTCAAGACACATACTATAGTATGCTTATTTTTATACTTTTTCAGGACACATACTATAGTATTTTTATACATTTTCAGGACACATACTAAAGTATTTAGTTTTTTATACTTTTTCAGGACACATACTATAGTATTTTTAAACATTTCAGGACACATACTAAAGTATGTTTTTTTACACATGTTCAGGACACATACTAAAGTATGTTGTTTTTTATACTTTTTCAGGGCAAATACTACAATATGTTTTTCTCTACATTTTCAAGATACATACTAAAGTATGTTGTTTTTTATACATTTTCAGGGCAAATACTATAGAATGTTTTTTTCTCTAATTTTCAAGATACATCTCTAGTATGTTGTTTTTTTTACACATTTTCAGGAAACATATTATAGCTTGGATTATTATACATTTTCATGACACATACTATAGTATGTTGTTTTTTTATAGTTTTTCAGGACACATACTACAGTATGTTACTTAATACATTTTCAAGACACATACTATAGTATGTTTATTTTTATACTTTTTCTGGACACATACTATAGTATTTTTATACATTTTCAGGACACATACTAAAGTATTTAGTTTTTTATACTGTTTCAGGACACATACTAAAGTATGTTGTTTTTTATACTTTTTCAGAGCAAATACTACAGTATGTTTTTTCTCTACATTTTCAAGATACATACTATAGTATGTTGTTTTTTTTATACATTTTCAGGAAACATACCGTAGCTTGGCTTTTTATACATTTTCATGACACATACTCTAGTATGTTGTTTTTTATACTTTTTCAGGACACATACTACAGTATGTTTTTTAATACATTTTCAAGACACATACTATAGAATGTTTTTTCTCTACATTTTCAAGATACATTTTCAGGAAACATATTATAGCTTGGCTTTTTATACATTTTCATGACACATACTATAGTATGTAGTTTTTTATACTTTTTCAGGACACATACCACAGTATGTTACTTAATACATTTTCAAGACACATACTATAGTATGCTTATTTTTATACTTTTTCAGGACACATACTATAGTATTTTTATACATTTTCAGGACACATACTAAAGTATTTAGTTTTTTATACTTTTTCAGGACACATACTATAGTATTTTTAAACATTTCAGGACACATACTAAAGTATGTTTTTTTACACATGTTCAGGACACATACTAAAGTATGTTGTTTTTTATACTTTTTCAGGGCAAATACTACAATATGTTTTTCTCTACATTTTCAAGATACATACTAAAGTATGTTGTTTTTTATACATTTTCAGGGCAAATACTATAGAATGTTTTTTTCTCTAATTTTCAAGATACATCTCTAGTATGTTGTTTTTTTACACATTTTCAGGAAACATATTATAGCTTGGATTATTATACATTTTCATGACACATACTATAGTATGTTGTTTTTTTATAGTTTTTCAGGACACATACTACAGTATGTTACTTAATACATTTTCAAGACACATACTATAGTATGTTTATTTTTATACTTTTTCTGGACACATACTATAGTATTTTTATACATTTTCAGGACACATACTAAAGTATTTAGTTTTTTATACTGTTTCAGGACACATACTAAAGTATGTTGTGTTTAATACTTTTTCAGGGCAAATACTACAGTATGTTTTTTCTCTTTATTTTCAAGATACATACTATAGTATGTTGGTTTTTTTATACATTTTCAGGAAACATACTATAGCTTGGCTTTTTATACATTTTCATGACACATACAATAGTGTGTTGTTTTTTATACTTTTTCAGGACACATACTACAGTATGTTTTTTAAATACATTTTCAAGACACATACTATAGTATTTAGTTTTTTATACTTTTTCAGGACACATACTATAGTATTTTTATACATTTTCAGGACACATACTAAAGTATGTTTTTTACACATTTTCAGGACACATACTAAAGTATGTTGTTTTTTATACTTTTTCAGGGCAAATACTACAGTATGTTTTTTCTCTACATTTTCAAGATACATACTATAGTATGTTGTTTTTTATACATTTTCAGGAAACATACTACGGCTTGGCTTTTTATACATTTTCATGACACATACTATAGTATGTTGTTTTTTATACTTTTTAAGGACACATACTACAGTATGTTTTTTAATACATTTTCAGGACACATACTAAAGTATGTTGTTTTTATACTTTTTCAGGGCAAATACTACAGTATGTTTTTTCTCTACATTTTCAAGATACATACTATAGTATGTTGTTTTTTTTACATATTTTCAGGAAACATACTATAGCTTGGCTTTTTATACATTTTCATGACACATACTATAGTATGTTGTTTTTTATACTTTTTCAGGACACATACTATAGTATGTTGTTTTTTATACTTTTTCAGGGCACATCCTACAGGATGTTTTAAAAGTACATTTTAAGACACATACTATTCTATGTTTTTTTTACACATTTTCATGACACATACTATAGCTTGGCTTTGTATGCATTTTAAGTGACATACTTTAGTATGTTGTCTTTTATACTTTTTAAAGACACATACTACAGTATGTTTATTTTTATACATTAACAGGACACTTACTGTAGTATGTTGTTGTTGTTTTTATACAAATTTTCAGGTCACATACTATAGTATGTTGTTTTTTTATACATTTTCAGGACACATACAGTAGTATGTTTTTTAAATACATTTTCAAGACACATACTATAGTATTTAGTTTTTTATACTTTTTCAGGACACATACTATAGTATTTTTATACATTTTCAGGACACATACTAAAGTATGTTTTTTACACATTTTCAGGACACATACTAAAGTATGTTGTTTTTTATCCTTTTTAGGGCAAATACTACAGTATGTTTTTTCTCTACATTTTCAAGGTACATACTATAGTATGTTGTTTTTTAATACATTTTCAGGAAACATACTATAGCTTGGCTTTTTATACATTTTCATGACATATACTATAGTATGTTGTTTTTTTATACTTTTTCAGGACACATACTATAGCTTGGATTTGTATGCATTTTAAGTGACATACTTTAGTATGTTGTCTTTTATACTTTTTCAGGACACTTACTACAGTATGTTTATTTTTATACATTAACCGGACACTTACTGTAGTATGTTGTTGTTGTTTTTATACAAATTTTCAGGACACATACTATAGTATGTTGTTTTTTATACAGTTTCAGGACACATACCACAGTATGTTACTTAATACATTTTCAAGACACATACTATAGTATGCTTATTTTTATACTTTTTCAGGACACATACTATAGTATTTTTATACATTTTCAGGACACATACTAAAGTATTTAGATTTTTATACTTTTCAGGGCACATACTATAGTATTTTTATACATTTTCAGGACACATACTAAAGTATGTTTTTTTACACATGTTCAGGACACATACTAAAGTATGTTGTTTTTTATACTTTTTCAGGGCAAATACTACACTATGTTTTTTCTCTACATTTTCAAGATACATACTAAAGTATGTTGTTTTTTATACATTTTCAGGGCAAATACTATAGAATGTTTTTTCTCTAATTTTCAAGATACATACTCTAGTATGTTGTTTTTTTACACATTTTCAGGAAACATATTATAGCTTGGATTATTATACATTTTCATGACACATACTATAGTATGTTGCTTTTTTATAGTTTTTCAGGACACATACTACAGTATGTTACTTAATACATTTTCAAGACACATACTATAGTATGTTTATTTTTATACTTTTTCTGGACACATACTATAGTATTGTTATACATTTTCAGGACACATACTAAAATATTTAGTTTTTTATACTGTTTCAGGACACATACTAAAGTATGTTGTGTTTAATACTTTTTCAGGGCAAATACTACAGTATGTTTTTTCTCTTTATTTTCAAGATACATACTATAGTATGTTGGTTTTTTTTATACATTTTCAGGAAACATACTATAGCTTGGCTTTTTATACATTTTCATGACACATACAATAGTGTGTTGTTTTTTATACTTTTTCAGGACACATACTACAGTATGTTTTTTAAATACATTTTCAAGACACATACTATAGTATTTAGTTTTTTATACTTTTTCAGGACACATACTATAGTATTTTTATACATTTTCAGGACACATACTAAAGTATGTTTTTTACACATTTTCAGGACACATACTAAAGTATGTTGTTTTTTATACTTTTTCAGGGCAAATACTACAGTATGTTTTTTCTCTACATTTTCAAGATACATACTATAGTATGTTGTTTTTTTATACATTTTCAGGAAACATACTATAGCTTGGCTTTTTATACATTTTCATGACACATACTATAGTATATTGTTTTTATACTTTTTCAGGACACATACTACAGTATGTTTATTTTTATACATTAACTGGACACTTACTGTAGTATGTTGTTGTTGTTTTATACTAATTTTCAGGACACATACAGCAGTATGTTTTTTAAATACATTTTCAAGACACATACTATAGTATTTAGTTTTTTATACTTTTTCAGGACACATACAATAGTATAGTATTTATAGTATTTGTATGTTGTTTTTTATACTTTTTCAGGGCAAATACTACAGTATGCTTTTTCTCTACATTTTCAAGATACATATGTTGTTTTTTTTACACATTTTCAGGAATCATAATATAGCTTGGCTTTTTATACATTTTCATGACACATACTATAGTATATTGTTTTTTTAATACTTTTTCAGGACACATCCTATAGTATGTTTTTAAAATACATTTTAAGACACATACTATTGTATGTTTTCACACATTTTTAATGACACATACTAAATTATGTTGTTTTTTTATACTTTTCAGGACACATAGTATAGTATGTTTTTAAATACATTTTCAAGATACATACTATAGTATGTTTTTTTTTTATACATTTTCAGGAAACATACTATAGCTTGGCTTTTTATACATTTTCATGACACATACTATATTATGTTTTTTATACGTTTTCAGGACACATACTACAGTATGTTTTTTAATACATTTTCAGGACACATGCTAAAGTATGTTTTTTTACACATTTTCAGGACACATACTAAATTATGTTGTTTTTTATACTTTTTCAGGGCAAATACTACAGTATGTTTTTTCTCTACATTTTCAAGATACATACTATAGTATGTTGGATTTTATATACATTTTCAGGAAACATACTATAGCTTGGCTTTTCATACAATTTCATGACACATACTATAGTATGTTGTTTTTTATACTTTTTCAGGACACATACTACAGTATGTTTATTTTTATACATTAACAGGACACTTACTGTAGTATGTTGTTGTTGTTTTTATACAAATTTTCAGGACACATACTATAGTATGTTTTTTATACATTTTCAGGACACATACAGCAGTATGTTTTTAAAATACATTTTCAAGACACATACTATAGTATTTAGTTTTTTATACTTTTTCAGGACACATACTAAAGTATGTTACTTAATACATTTTCAGGACACATACTATAGTATGGTTATTTTTATACTTTTTCAGGATACATACTATAGTATTTTTACACATTTTCAGGACACATACTAAAGTATTTAGTTTTTTATACTTTTTCAGGACACATACTATAGTTTTTTTTATAAATTTTCAGGACACATACTAAAGTATGTTTTTTTACACATTTTCAGGACACATTCTAAAGTATGTTGTTTTTTATACTTTTTCAGGGCAAATACTACAGTATGGTTTTTCTCTACATTTTCAAGATACTTACTATATTATGTTGTTTTTTTATACATTTTCAGGAAACATACTATAGCTTGGCTTTTTATACATTTTCATGACACATACTATAGTATGTTGTTTTTTACACTTTTTCAGGATACATACTACAGTATGTTTTTTAATAAATTTTCAGGACACATACTAAAGTACGTTGTTTTTTATACTTTTTCAGGGCAAATACTACAGTATGTTTTTCTCTACATTTTCAAGATACATACTATAGTATGTTGTTTTTTTTTATTCATTTTCAGGAAACATACTATAGCTTGGCTTTTTTATACATTTTCATGACAAATACAATAGTATGTTGTTTTTTATACTTTTTCAGGACACATACTACAGTATGTTTTTAATACATTTTCAGGACACATACTAAAGTATGTTTTTTTACACATTTTCAGGACACATACTAAAGTATGTTGTTTTTTATACTTTTTCAGGGCAAATACTACAGTATGTTTTTTCTCTACATTTTCAAGATACATACTATAGTATGTTGTTTTTTATACATTTTCAGGAAACATACTACGGCTTGGCTTTTTATACATTTTCATGACACATACTATAGTATGTTGTTTTTTATACTTTTTCAGGACACATACTACAGTATGTTTTTTAATACATTTTCAGGACACATACTAAAGTATGTTGTTTTTATACTTTTTCAGGGCAAATACTACAGTATGTTTTTTCTCTACATTTTCAAGATACATACTATAGTATGTTGTTTTTTTTACATATTTTCAGGAAACATACTATAGCTTGGCTTTTTATACATTTTCATGACACATACTATAGTATGTTGTTTTTTATACTTTTTCAGGACACATACTATAGTATGTTGTTTTTTATACTTTTTCAGGGCACATCCTACAGGATGTTTTAAAAGTACATTTTAAGACACATACTATTCTATGTTTTTTTTACACATTTTCATGACACATACTATAGCTTGGCTTTGTATGCATTTTAAGTGACATACTTTAGTATGTTGTCTTTTATACTTTTTAAAGACACATACTACAGTATGTTTATTTTTATACATTAACAGGACACTTACTATAGTATGTTGTTGTTGTTTTTATACAAATTTTCAGGTCACATACTATAGTATGTTGTTTTTTTATACATTTTCAGGACACATACAGTAGTATGTTTTTTAAATACATTTTCAAGACACATACTATAGTATTTAGTTTTTTATACTTTTTCAGGACACATACTAAAGTATGTTACTTAATACATTTTCAGGACACATACTATAGTATGGTTATTTTTATACTTTTTCAGGATACATACTATAGTATTTTTACACATTTTCAGGACACATACTAAAGTATTTAGTTTTTTATACTTTTTCAGGACACATACTATAGTTTTTTTTATAAATTTTCAGGACACATACTAAAGTATGTTTTTTTACACATTTTCAGGACACATTCTAAAGTATGTTGTTTTTTATACTTTTTCAGGGCAAATACTACAGTATGGTTTTTCTCTACATTTTCAAGATACTTACTATATTATGTTGTTTTTTTATACATTTTCAGGAAACATACTATAGCTTGGCTTTTTATACATTTTCATGACACATACTATAGTATGTTGTTTTTTACACTTTTTCAGGATACATACTACAGTATGTTTTTTAATAAATTTTCAGGACACATACTAAAGTACGTTGTTTTTTATACTTTTTCAGGGCAAATACTACAGTATGTTTTTCTCTACATTTTCAAGATACATACTATAGTATGTTGTTTTTTTTTATTCATTTTCAGGAAACATACTATAGCTTGGCTTTTTTATACATTTTCATGACAAATACAATAGTATGTTGTTTTTTATACTTTTTCAGGACACATACTACAGTATGTTTTTAATACATTTTCAGGACACATACTAAAGTATGTTTTTTTACACATTTTCAGGACACATACTAAAGTATGTTGTTTTTTATACTTTTTCAGGGCAAATACTACAGTATGTTTTTTCTCTACATTTTCAAGATACATACTATAGTATGTTGTTTTTTATACATTTTCAGGAAACATACTACGGCTTGGCTTTTTATACATTTTCATGACACATACTATAGTATGTTGTTTTTTATACTTTTTCAGGACACATACTACAGTATGTTTTTTAATACATTTTCAGGACACATACTAAAGTATGTTGTTTTTATACTTTTTCAGGGCAAATACTACAGTATGTTTTTTCTCTACATTTTCAAGATACATACTATAGTATGTTGTTTTTTTTACATATTTTCAGGAAACATACTATAGCTTGGCTTTTTATACATTTTCATGACACATACTATAGTATGTTGTTTTTTATACTTTTTCAGGACACATACTATAGTATGTTGTTTTTTATACTTTTTCAGGGCACATCCTACAGGATGTTTTAAAAGTACATTTTAAGACACATACTATTCTATGTTTTTTTTACACATTTTCATGACACATACTATAGCTTGGCTTTGTATGCATTTTAAGTGACATACTTTAGTATGTTGTCTTTTATACTTTTTAAAGACACATACTACAGTATGTTTATTTTTATACATTAACAGGACACTTACTATAGTATGTTGTTGTTGTTTTTATACAAATTTTCAGGTCACATACTATAGTATGTTGTTTTTTTATACATTTTCAGGACACATACAGTAGTATGTTTTTTAAATACATTTTCAAGACACATACTATAGTATTTAGTTTTTTATACTTTTTCAGGACACATACTATAGTATTTTTATACATTTTCAGGACACATACTAAAGTATGTTTTTTACACATTTTCAGGACACATACTAAAGTATGTTGTTTTTTATACTTTTTCAGGGCAAATACTACAGTATGTTTTTTCTCTACATTTTCAAGGTACATACTATAGTATGTTGTTTTTTAATACATTTTCAGGAAACATACTATAGCTTGGCTTTTTATACATTTTCATGACATATACTATAGTATGTTGTTTTTTTATACTTTTTCAGGACACATACTATAGCTTGGATTTGTATGCATTTTAAGTGACATACTTTAGTATGTTGTCTTTTATACTTTTTCAGGACACTTACTACAGTATGTTTATTTTTATACATTAACCGGACACTTACTGTAGTATGTTGTTGTTGTTTTTATACAAATTTTCAGGACACATACTATAGTATGTTGTTTTTTATACAGTTTCAGGACACATACCACAGTATGTTACTTAATACATTTTCAAGACACATACTATAGTATGCTTATTTTTATACTTTTTCAGGACACATACTATAGTATTTTTATACATTTTCAGGACACATACTAAAGTATTTAGATTTTTATACTTTTCAGGGCACATACTATAGTATTTTTATACATTTTCAGGACACATACTAAAGTATGTTTTTTTACACATGTTCAGGACACATACTAAAGTATGTTGTTTTTTATACTTTTTCAGGGCAAATACTACAATATGTTTTTTCTCTACATTTTCAAGATACATACTAAAGTATGTACTTTTTTATACATTTTCAGGGCAAATACTATAGAATGTTTTTTTCTCTAATTTTCAAGATACATACTCTAGTATGTTGTTTTTTTACACATTTTCAGGAAACATATTATAGCTTGGATTATTATACATTTTCATGACACATACTATAGTATGTTGTTTTTTTATAGTTTTTCAGGACACATACTACAGTATGTTACTTAATACATTTTCAAGACACATACTATAGTATGTTTATTTTTATACTTTTTCTGGACACATACTATAGTATTTTTATACATTTTCAGGACACATACTAAAGTATTTAGTTTTTTATACTGTTTCAGGACACATACTAAAGTATGTTGTGTTTAATACTTTTTCAGGGCAAATACTACAGTATGTTTTTTCTCTTTATTTTCAAGATACATACTATAGTATGTTGGTTTTTTTATACATTTTCAGGAAACATACTATAGCTTGGCTTTTTATACATTTTCATGACACATACAATAGTGTGTTGTTTTTTATACTTTTTCAGGACACATACTACAGTATGTTTTTTAAATACATTTTCAAGACACATACTATAGTATTTAGTTTTTTATACTTTTTCAGGACACATACTATAGTATTTTTATACATTTTCAGGACACATACTAAAGTATGTTTTTTACACATTTTCAGGACACATACTAAAGTATGTTGTTTTTTATACTTTTTCAGGGCAAATACTACAGTATGTTTTTTCTCTACATTTTCAAGATACATACTATAGTATGTTGTTTTTTATACATTTTCAGGAAACATACTACGGCTTGGCTTTTTATACATTTTCATGACACATACTATAGTATGTTGTTTTTTATACTTTTTCAGGACACATACTACAGTATGTTTTTAAATACATTTTCAGGACACATACTAAAGTATGTTGTTTTTATACTTTTTCAGGGCAAATACTACAGTATGTTTTTTCTCTACATTTTCAAGATACATACTATAGTATGTTGTTTTTTTTACATATTTTCAGGAAACATACTATAGCTTGGCTTTTTATACATTTTCATGACACATACTATAGTATGTTGTTTTTTATACTTTTTCAGGACACATACTATAGTATGTTGTTTTTTATACTTTTTCAGGGCACATCCTACAGGATGTTTTAAAAGTACATTTTAAGACACATACTATTCTATGTTTTTTTTACACATTTTCATGACACATACTATAGCTTGGCTTTGTATGCATTTTAAGTGACATACTTTAGTATGTTGTCTTTTATACTTTTTAAAGACACATACTACAGTATGTTTATTTTTATACATTAACAGGACACTTACTGTAGTATGTTGTTGTTGTTTTTATACAAATTTTCAGGTCACATACTATAGTATGTTGTTTTTTTATACATTTTCAGGACACATACAGTAGTATGTTTTTTAAATACATTTTCAAGACACATACTATAGTATTTAGATTTTTATACTTTTTCAGGACACATACTATAGTATTTTTATACATTTTCAGGACACATACTAAAGTATGTTTTTTACACATTTTCAGGACACATACTAAAGTATGTTGTTTTTTATCCTTTTTAGGGCAAATACTACAGTATGTTTTTTCTCTACATTTTCAAGGTACATACTATAGTATGTTGTTTTTTAATACATTTTCAGGAAACATACTATAGCTTGGCTTTTTATACATTTTCATGACATATACTATAGTATGTTGTTTTTTTATACTTTTTCAGGACACATACTATAGCTTGGATTTGTATGCATTTTAAGTGACATACTTTAGTATGTTGTCTTTTATACTTTTTCAGGACACTTACTACAGTATGTTTATTTTTATACATTAACCGGACACTTACTGTAGTATGTTGTTGTTGTTTTTATACAAATTTTCAGGACACATACTATAGTATGTTGTTTTTTATACAGTTTCAGGACACATACCACAGTATGTTACTTAATACATTTTCAAGACACATACTATAGTATGCTTATTTTTATACTTTTTCAGGACACATACTATAGTATTTTTATACATTTTCAGGACACATACTAAAGTATTTAGATTTTTATACTTTTCAGGGCACATACTATAGTATTTTTATACATTTTCAGGACACATACTAAAGTATGTTTTTTTACACATGTTCAGGACACATACTAAAGTATGTTGTTTTTTATACTTTTTCAGGGCAAATACTACACTATGTTTTTTCTCTACATTTTCAAGATACATACTAAAGTATGTTGTTTTTTATACATTTTCAGGGCAAATACTATAGAATGTTTTTTCTCTAATTTTCAAGATACATACTCTAGTATGTTGTTTTTTTACACATTTTCAGGAAACATATTATAGCTTGGATTATTATACATTTTCATGACACATACTATAGTATGTTGTTTTTTTATAGTTTTTCAGGACACATACTACAGTATGTTACTTAATACATTTTCAAGACACATACTATAGTATGTTTATTTTTATACTTTTTCTGGACACATACTATAGTATTTTTATACATTTTCAGGACACATACTAAAGTATTTAGTTTTTTATACTGTTTCAGGACACATACTAAAGTATGTTGTGTTTAATACTTTTTCAGGGCAAATACTACAGTATGTTTTTTCTCTTTATTTTCAAGATACATACTATAGTATGTTGGTTTTTTTATACATTTTCAGGAAACATACTATAGCTTGGCTTTTTATACATTTTCATGACACATACAATAGTGTGTTGTTTTTTATACTTTTTCAGGACACATACTACAGTATGTTTTTTAAATACATTTTCAAGACACATACTATAGTATTTAGTTTTTTATACTTTTTCAGGACACATACTATAGTATTTTTATACATTTTCAGGACACATACTAAAGTATGTTTTTTACACATTTTCAGGACACATACTAAAGTATGTTGTTTTTTATACTTTTTCAGGGCAAATACTACAGTATGTTTTTTCTCTACATTTTCAAGATACATACTATAGTATGTTGTTTTTTTATACATTTTCAGGAAACATACTATAGCTTGGCTTTTTATACATTTTCATGACACATACTATAGTATATTGTTTTTATACTTTTTCAGGACACATACTACAGTATGTTTATTTTTATACATTAACTGGACACTTACTGTAGTATGTTGTTGTTGTTTTATACTAATTTTCAGGACACATACAGCAGTATGTTTTTTAAATACATTTTCAAGACACATACTATAGTATTTAGTTTTTTATACTTTTTCAGGACACATACAATAGTATAGTATTTATAGTATTTGTATGTTGTTTTTTATACTTTTTCAGGGCAAATACTACAGTATGCTTTTTCTCTACATTTTCAAGATACATATGTTGTTTTTTTTACACATTTTCAGGAATCATAATATAGCTTGGCTTTTTATACATTTTCATGACACATACTATAGTATATTGTTTTTTTAATACTTTTTCAGGACACATCCTATAGTATGTTTTTAAAATACATTTTAAGACACATACTATTGTATGTTTTCACACATTTTTAATGACACATACTAAATTATGTTGTTTTTTTATACTTTTCAGGACACAAAGTATAGTATGTTTTTAAATACATTTTCAAGATACATACTATAGTATGTTGTTTTTTTTTATACATTTTCAGGAAACATACTATAGCTTGGCTTTTTATACATTTTCATGACACATACTATATTATGTTTTTTATACGTTTTCAGGACACATACTACAGTATGTTTTTTAATACATTTTCAGGACACATGCTAAAGTATGTTTTTTTACACATTTTCAGGACACATACTAAATTATGTTGTTTTTTATACTTTTTCAGGGCAAATACTACAGTATGTTTTTTCTCTACATTTTCAAGATACATACTATAGTATGTTGGTTTTTATATACATTTTCAGGAAACATACTATAGCTTGGCTTTTCATACAATTTCATGACACATACTATAGTATGTTGTTTTTTATACTTTTTCAGGACACATACTACAGTATGTTTATTTTTATACATTAACAGGACACTTACTGTAGTATGTTGTTGTTGTTTTTATACAAATTTTCAGGACACATACTATAGTATGTTTTTTATACATTTTCAGGACACATACAGCAGTATGTTTTTAAAATACATTTTCAAGACACATACTATAGTATTTAGTTTTTTATACTTTTTCAGGACACATACTAAAGTATGTTACTTAATACATTTTCAGGACACATACTATAGTATGGTTATTTTTATACTTTTTCAGGACACATACTATAGTATTTTTACACATTTTCAGGACACATACTAAAGTATTTAGTTTTTTATACTTTTTCAGGACACATACTATAGTTTTTTTTATAAATTTTCAGGACACATACTAAAGTATGTTTTTTTACACATTTTCAGGACACATTCTAAAGTATGTTGTTTTTTATACTTTTTCAGGGCAAATACTACAGTATGGTTTTTCTCTACATTTTCAAGATACTTACTATATTATGTTGTTTTTTTATACATTTTCAGGAAACATACTATAGCTTGGCTTTTTATACATTTTCATGACACATACTATAGTATGTTGTTTTTTACACTTTTTCAGGACACATACTACAGTATGTTTTTTAATAAATTTTCAGGACACATACTAAAGTACGTTGTTTTTTATACTTTTTCAGGGCAAATACTACAGTATGTTTTTTTCTCTACATTTTCAAGATACATACTATAGTATGTTGTTTTTTTATACATTTTCAGGAAACATACTATAGCTTGGCTTTTAAAACATTTACATGACACATACTATAGTATGTTGTTTTTTATACTTTTTCAGGACACATACTACAGTATGTTGTTTTTTATACTTTTTCAGGACACATACTACAGTATGTTTTTTTACACATTTTCAGGACACATACTAAAGTATGTTGTTTTTTATACTTTTTCAGGACACATACTACAGTATGTTTTTAAATACTTTTTCAGGACACATACTAAAGTATGTTTTTTTTACACATTTTCAGGACACATACTCAAGTATGTTGTTTTTTATACTTTTTCAGGGCAAATACTACAGTATGTTTTTTCTCTACATTTTCAAGATACATACTATAGTATGTTGTTTTTTTATACATTTTCAGGAAACATACTATAGCTTGGCTTTATATACATTTTCATGACACATACTATAGTATGTTGTTTTTTATACTTTTTCAGGACACACCTACAGTATGTTGTTTTTTATACTTTTTCAGGACACATACTACAGTATGTTTTTTAATACATTTTCAGGACACATACTAAAGTATGTTTTTTTACACATTTTCAGGACACATACTATAGTATGTTGTTTTTTATACTTTTTCAGGACACATACTACAGTATGTTACTTAATACATTTTCAAGACACATACTACAGTATGTTGTTTTTTATGCTTTATCAGGACACATACTAAAGTATGTTTTTTACACATTTTCAGGACACATACTGTAGTATGTCGTTTTTTATACTTTTTCAGGACACATACTACAGTATGTTTTTTATACATTTTCAGGACACATACTAAAGTGTGTTTTTTCCCCTTTTTCAGGACACATACTAAAGTATGTTTTTTTATACTTTTTCAGAGCAAATAGTACAGTATGTTTTTTCTCTACATTTTCAAGATACATACTATTGTATTTTGTTTTTTATACATTTTCAGGAAACATACCGTAGCTTGGCTTTTTTATACATTTTCATGACACATACTATAGTATGTTGTTTTTTATACTTTTTCAGGACCCATACTACAGTATGTTTTTTAATACATTTTCAGGACACATACTAAAGTATGTTGTTTTTATACTTTTTCATGTCAAATACTACAGTATGTTTTTTCTCTACATTTTCAAGATACATACTATAGTATGTTGGTTTTTTATACATTTTCAGGAAACATACTATAGCTTGGCTTTTTATACATTTTCATGACACATACTATAGTATGTTGTTTTTTATACTTTTTCAGGACACATACTACAGTATGTTTTTTAATACATTTTCAGTACACATACTAAAGTATGTTTTTTTTACACATTTTCAGGACACATACTAAAGTATTTTGTTATTTATACTTTTTCAGGGCAAATACTACAGTATGTTTTTCTCTACATTTTCAAGATACATACTATAGTATGTTGTTTTTTTATACATTTTCAGGAAACATACTATAGCTTGGCTTTATATACATTTTCATGACACATACTATAGTATGTTGTTTTTTATACTTTTTCAGGACACATACTACAGTATGTTGTTTTTTATACTTTTTCAGGACACATACTACAGTATGTTTTTTTACACATTTTCAGGACACATACTAAAGTATGTTGTTTTTTATACTTTTTCAGGACACATACTACAGTATGTTTTTTAATACTTTTTCAGGACACATACTAAAGTATGTTTTTTTTACACATTTTCAGGACACATACTAAAGTATGTTGTTTTTTATACTTTTTCAGGGCAAATACTACAGTATGTTTTTCATACATTTTTAGGACACAAACTAAAGTATGTTTTTTTTTAGACATTTTCAGGACACATACTATAGTATGTTGTTTTTTATACTTTTTCAGGACACATACTACAGTATGTTTTTTAATACATTTTCAGGACATATACTAAAGTATGTTTTTTTACACATTTTTAGGACACATACTAAAGTATGTTGTTTCTTATACTTTTTCAGGGCAAATACTACAGTATGTTTTTCTCTACATTTTCAAGATACATACTATAGTATGGTTTTTTATACATTTTCAGGAAACATACTATAGCTTGGCTTTTTATACATTTTCATGACACATACTATTGTATGTTGTTTTTTATACTTTTTCAGGACACATACCACAGTATGTTACTTAATACATTTTCAAGACACTTACTATAGTATGTTTATTTTTATACTTTTCAGGACACATACTATAGTTTTTTTATACATTTTCAGGACACATACTAAAGTATGTTTATTTACACATTTTCAGGAAACATACTAAAGTATGTTGTTTTTAATACTTTTTCAGGGCAAATACTATAGAATGTTTTTTCTCTAATTTTCAAGATACATTCTATAGTATGTTGGTTTTTTTACACATTTTCAGGAAACATATTATAGCTTTGCTTTTTATACATTTTCATGACACATACTATAGTATGTTGTTTTTTTATACTTTTTCAGTACACATTCTACAGTATGTTTTTCAATACATTTTCAGGACACATACTAAAGTATGTTTTTTTACACATTTTCAGGACACATACTAAAGTATGTTGTTTTTTATACTTTTTCAGGGCAAATACTAAAGTATGTTTTTTCTCTACATTTTCAAGATACATACTATAGTATGTTGTTTTTTTATACATTTTCAGGAAACATACTATAGCTTGGCTTTATATACATTTTCATGACACATACTATAGTATGTTGTTTTTTATACTTTTTCAGGACACAAACTACAGTATGTTGTTTTTTATACTTTTTCAGGACACATACTACAGTATGTTTTTTAATACATTTTCAGGACACATACTAAAGTATGTTTTTTTACACATTTTCAGGACACATACTACAGTATGTTACTTAATACATTTTCAAGACACATACTACAGTATGTTGTTTTTTATACTTTATCAGGACACATACTAAAGTATGTTTTTTACACAATTTCAGGACACATACTGTAGTATGTCGTTTTTTATACTTTTTCAGGACACATACTACAGTATGTTTTTTAATACATTTTCAGTACACATACTAAAGTGTGTTTTTTCCCCTTTTTCAGGACACATACTAAAGTATGTTTTTTTATACTTTTTCAGAGCAAATAGTACAGTATGTTTTTTCTCTACATTTTCAAGATACATACTATTGTATTTTGTTTTTTATACATTTTCAGGAAACATACCGTAGCTTGGCTTTTTTATACATTTTCATGACACATACTATAGTATGTTGTTTTTTATACTTTTTCAGGACCCATACTACAGTATGTTTTTTAATACATTTTCAGGACACATACTAAAGTATGTTGTTTTTATACTTTTTCATGTCAAATACTACAGTATGTTTTTTCTCTACATTTTCAAGATACATACTATTGTATTTTGTTTTTTATACATTTTCAGGAAACATACCGTAGCTTGGCTTTTTTATACATTTTCATGACACATACTATAGTATGTTGTTTTTTATACTTTTTCAGGACACATACTACAGTATGTTTTTTAATACATTTTCAGTACACATACTAAAGTATGTTTTTTTACACATTTTCAGGACACATACTAAAGTATTTTGTTATTTATACTTTTTCAGGGCAAATACTACAGTATGTTTTTCTCTACATTTTCAAGATACATACTATAGTATGTTGTTTTTTTATACATTTTCAGGAAACATACTATAGCTTGGCTTTATATACATTTTCATGACACATACTATAGTATGTTGTTTTTTTATACTTTTTCAGGACACATACTACAGTATGTTGTTTATTATACTTTTTCAGGACACATACTACAGTATGTTTTTTAATACATTTTCAGGACACATACTAAAGTATGTTTTTTTACACATTTTCAGGACACATACTATAGTATGTTGTTTTTTATACTTTTTCAGGACACATACTACAGTATGTTTTTTAATACATTTTCAGGACACATTCTAAAGTATGTTTTTTTTATACATTTTCAGGACATATACTAAAGTATGTTTTTATACTTTTTCAGGGCAAATACTACAGTATGTTTTTTAATACATTTTCAGGACACATACTAAAGTATGTTTTTTTACACATTTTCAGGACACATACTATAGTATGTTGTTTTTTATACTTTTTCAGGACACATACTACAGTATGTTTTTTTACACATTTTCAGGACACATACTAAAGTATGTTGTTTTTTATACTTTTTCAGGGCAAATACTACAGTATGTTTTTTCTCTACATTTTCAAGATACATACTATAGTATGTTGTTTTTTATACATTTTCAGGAAACATACTATAGCTTGGCTTTTTATTCATTTTCATGACACATACTAAAGTATGTTGTTTTTTATACTTTTTCAGGGCAAATACTATAGAATGTTTTTTCTCTAATTTTCAAGATACATACTATAGTATGTTGGTTTTTTTTACACATTTTCAGGAAACATACTATAGCTTGGCTTTATATACATTTTCATGACACATACTATAGTATGTTGTTTTTTATACTTTTTCAGGACACATACTACAGTATGTTGTTTTTTATACTTTTTCAGGACACATACTACAGTATGTTTTTTAATACATTTTCAGGACACATACTAAAGTATGTTTTTTTACACATTTTCAGGACATATACTATAGTATGTTTTTTTTAATACTTTTTCAGGACACATACTACAGTATGTTTTTTAATACATTTTCTGGACACATTCTAAAGTATGTTTTTTTATACATTTTCAGGACATATACTAAAGTATGTTTTTATACTTTTTCAGGGCAAATACTACAGTATGTTTTTTAATACATTTTCAGGACACATACTAAAGTATGTTTTTTTACACATTTTCAGGACACATACTATAGTATGTTGTTTTTTATACTTTTTTAGGACACATACTACAGTATGTTTTTTTACACATTTTCAGGACACATACTAAAGTATGTTGTTTTTTATACTTTTTCAGGGCAAATACTACAGTATGTTTTTTCTCTACATTTTCAAGATACATACTATAGTATGTTGTTTTTTATACATTTTCAGGAAACATACTATAGCTTGGCTTTTTATACATTTTCATGACACATACTATAGTATGTTGTTTTTTATACTTTTTCAGGACACATACTACAGTATGTTTTTTAATACATTTTCAGTACACATACTAAAGTATGTTTTTTTACACATTTTCAGGACACATACTAAAGTATTTTGTTATTTATACTTTTTCAGGGCAAATACTACAGTATGTTTTTCTCTACACTTTCAAGATACATAGTATAGTATGTTGTTTTTTTATACATTTTCAGGAAACATACTATAGCTTGGCTTTATATACATTTTCATGACACATACTATAGTATGTTGTTTTTTATACTTTTTCAGGACACATACTACAGTATGTTGTTTTTTATACTTTTTCAGGACACATACTACAGTATGTTTTTTAATACATTTTCAGGACACATACTAAAGTATGTTTTTTTACACATTTTCAGGACACATACTATAGTATGTTGTTTTTTATACTTTTTCAGGACACATACTACAGTATGTTTTTTAATACATTTTCAGGACATTCTAAAGTATGTTTTTTTTATACATTTTCAGGACATATACTAAAGTATGTTTTTATACTTTTTCAGGGCAAATACTACAGTATGTTTTTTAATACATTTTCAGGACACATACTAAAGTATGTTTTTTTACACATTTTCAGGACACATACTATAGTATGTTGTTTTTTATACTTTTTCAGGACACATACTACAGTATGTTTTTTTACACATTTTCAGGACACATACTAAAGTATGTTGTTTTTTATACTTTTTCAGGGCAAATACTACAGTATGTTTTTTCTCTACATTTTCAAGATACATACTATAGTATGTTGTTTTTTATACATTTTCAGGAAACATACTATAGCTTGGCTTTTTATTCATTTTCATGACACATACTAAAGTATGTTGTTTTTTATACTTTTTCAGGGCAAATACTATAGAATGTTTTTTCTCTAATTTTCAAGATACATACTATAGTATGTTGGTTTTTTTACACATTTTCAGGAAACATATTATAGCTTGGCTTTTTATACATTTTCATGACACATACCATAGTATGTTGTTTTTTTATACTTTTTCAGGACACATACCACAGTATGTTACTTAATACATTTTCAAGACACATACTATAGTATGTTTATTTTTATACTTTTTCAGGACACATACTATAGTATTTTTATACATTTTCAGGACACATACTAAAGTATGTTTTTTTACACATTTTCAGGACACATACTAAAGTATGTTGTTTTTTATACTTTTTCAGGGCAAATACCACAGTATGTTTTTTCTCTACATTTTCAAGATACATACTAAAGTATGTTGTTTTTAATACTTTTTCAGGGCAAATACTATAGAATGTTTTTTCTCTAATTTTCAAGATACATTCTATAGTATGTTGTTTTTTTTACACATTTTCAGGAAACATATTATAGCTTTGCTTTTTATACATTTTCATGACACATACTATAGTATGTTGTTTTTTTATACTTTGTCAGTACACATTCTACAGTATGTTTTTTAATACATTTTCAGGACACATACTAAAGTATGTTTTTTTACACATTTTCAGGACACATACTAAAGTATTTTGTTTTTTATACTTTTTCAGGGCAAATACTACAGTATGTTTTTTCTCTACATTTTCAAGATACATACTATAGTATGTTGTTTTTTTATACATTTTCAGGAAACATACTATAGCTTGGCTTTATATACATTTTCATGACACATACTATAGTATGTTGTTTTTTATACTTTTTCAGGACACAAACTACAGTATGTTGTTTTTTATACTTTTTCAGGACACATACTACAGTATGTTTTTTAATACATTTTCAGGACACATACTAAAGTATGTTTTTTTACACATTTTCAGGACACATACTACAGTATGTTACTTAATACATTTTCAAGACACATACTACAGTATGTTGTTTTTTATACTTTATCAGGACACATACTAAAGTATGTTTTTTACACATTTTCAGGACACATACTGTAGTATGTCATTTTTTATACTTTTTCAGGACACATACTACAGTATGTTTTTTAATACATTTTCAGGACACATACTAAAGTGTGTTTTTTCCCCTTTTTCAGGACACATACTAAAGTATGTTTTTTTATACTTTTTCAGAGCAAATAGTACAGTATGTTTTTTCTCTACATTTTCAAGATACATACTATTGTATTTTGTTTTTTATACATTTTCAGGAAACATACCGTAGCTTGGCTTTTTTATACATTTTCATGACACATACTATAGTATGTTGTTTTTTATACTTTTTCAGGACCCATACTACAGTATGTTTTTTAATACATTTTCAGGACACATACTAAAGTATGTTGTTTTTATACTTTTTCATGTCAAATACTACAGTATGTTTTTTCTCTACATTTTCAAGATACATACTATAGTATGTTGGTTTTTTATACATTTTCAGGAAACATACTATAGCTTGGCTTTTTATACATTTTCATGACACATACTATAGTATGTTGTTTTTTATACTTTTTCAGGACACATACTACAGTATGTTTTTTAATACATTTTCAGTACACATACTAAAGTATGTTTTTTTACACATTTTCAGGACACATACTAAAGTATTTTGTTATTTATACTTTTTCAGGGCAAATACTACAGTATGTTTTTCTCTACATTTTCAAGATACATACTATAGTATGTTGTTTTTTTATACATTTTCAGGAAACATACTATAGCTTGGCTTTATATACATTTTCATGACACATACTATAGTATGTTGTTTTTTATACTTTTTCAGGACACATACTACAGTATGTTGTTTTTTATACTTTTTCAGGACACATACTACAGTATGTTTTTTAATACATTTTCAGGACACATACTAAAGTATGTTTTTTTACACATTTTCAGGACACATACTATAGTATGTTGTTTTTTATACTTTTTCAGGACACATACTACAGAATGTTTTTTAATACATTTTCAGGACACATTCTAAAGTATGTTTTTTTTATACATTTTCAGGACATATACTAAAGTATGTTTTTATACTTTTTCAGGGCAAATACTACAGTATGTTTTTTAATACATTTTCAGGACACATACTAAAGTATGTTTTTTTACACATTTTCAGGACACATACTATAGTATGTTGTTTTTTATACTTTTTCAGGACACATACTACAGTATGTTTTTTTACACATTTTCAGGACACATACTAAAGTATGTTGTTTTTTATACTTTTTCAGGGCAAATACTACAGTATGTTTTTTCTCTACATTTTCAAGATACATACTATAGTATGTTGTTTTTTATACATTTTCAGGAAACATACTATAGCTTGGCTTTTTATTCATTTTCATGACACATACTAAAGTATGTTGTTTTTTATACTTTTTCAGGGCAAATACTATAGAATGTTTTTTCTCTAATTTTCAAGATACATACTATAGTATGTTGGTTTTTTTACACATTTTCAGGAAACATATTATAGCTTGGCTTTTTATACATTTTCATGACACATACTATAGTATGTTGTTTTTTATACTTTTTCAGGACACATACTATAGCTTGGCTTTATATACATTTTCATGACACATACTATAGTATGTTGTTTTTTATACTTTTTCAGGACACATACTACAGTATGTTGTTTTTTATACTTTTTCAGGACACATACTACAGTATGTTTTTTAATACATTTTCAGGACACATACTAAAGTATGTTTTTTTACACATTTTCAGGACACATACTATAGTATGTTGTTTTTTATACTTTTTCAGGACACATACTACAGTATGTTTTTTAATACATTTTCAGGACACATTCTAAAGTATGTTTTTTTTATACATTTTCAGGACATATACTAAAGTATGTTTTTATACTTTTTCAGGGCAAATACTACAGTATGTTTTTTAATACATTTTCAGGACACATACTAAAGTATGTTTTTTTACACATTTTCAGGACACATACTATAGTATGTTGTTTTTTATACTTTTTCAGGACACATACTACAGTATGTTTTTTTACACATTTTCAGGACACATACTAAAGTATGTTGTTTTTTATACTTTTTCAGGGCAAATACTACAGTATGTTTTTTCTCTACATTTTCAAGATACATACTATAGTATGTTGTTTTTTATACATTTTCAGGAAACATACTATAGCTTGGCTTTTTATTCATTTTCATGACACATACTAAAGTATGTTGTTTTTTATACTTTTTCAGGGCAAATACTATAGAATGTTTTTTCTCTAATTTTCAAGATACATACTATAGTATGTTGTTTTTTTTACACATTTTCAGGAAACATATTATAGCTTGGCTTTTTATACATTTTCATGACACATACTATAGTATGTTGTTTTTTATACATTTTCAGGAAACATACTATAGCTTGGCTTTATATACATTTTCATGACACATACTATAGTATGTTGTTTTTTATACTTTTTCAGTACACATTCTACAGTATGTTTTTCAATACATTTTCAGGACACATACTAAAGTATGTTTTTTTACACATTTTCAGGACACATACTAAAGTATGTTGTTTTTTATACTTTTTCAGGGCAAATACTACAGTATGTTTTTTCTCTACATTTTCAAGATACATACTATAGTATGTTGTTTTTTTATACATTTTCAGGAAACATACTATAGCTTGGCTTTATATACATTTTCATGACACATACTATAGTATGTTGTTTTTTTTACTTTTTCAGGACACAAACTACAGTATGTTGTTTTTTTATACTTTTTCAGGACACATACTACAGTATGTTTTTTAATACATTTTCAGGACACATACTAAAGTATGTTTTTTTACACATTTTCAGGACACATACTACAGTATGTTACTTAATACATTTTCAAGACACATACTACAGTATGTTGTTTTTTATACTTTATCAGGACACATACTAAAGTATGTTTTTTACACATTTTCAGGACACATACTGTAGTATGTCGTTTTTTATACTTTTTCAGGACACATACTACAGTATGTTTTTTAATACATTTTCAGGACACATACTAAAGTGTGTTTTTTCCCCTTTTTCAGGACACATACTAAAGTATGTTTTTTTATACTTTTTCAGAGCAAATAGTACAGTATGTTTTTTCTCTACATTTTCAAGATACATACTATTGTATTTTGTTTTTTATACATTTTCAGGAAACATACCGTAGCTTGGCTTTTTTATACATTTTCATGACACATACTATAGTATGTTGTTTTTTATACTTTTTCAGGACCCATTCTACAGTATGTTTTTTAATACATTTTCAGGACACATACTAAAGTATGTTGTTTTTATACTTTTTCATGTCAAATACTACAGTATGTTTTTTCTCTACATTTTCAAGATACATACTATAGTATGTTGGTTTTTTACACATTTTCAGGAAACATACTATAGCTTGGCTTTTTATACATTTTCATGACACATACTATAGTATGTTGTTTTTTATACTTTTTCAGGACACATACTACAGTATGTTTTTTAATACATTTTCAGTACACATACTAAAGTATGTTTTTTTACACATTTTCAGGACACATACTAAAGTATTTTGTTATTTATACTTTTTCAGGGCAAATACTACAGTATGTTTTTCTCTACATTTTCAAGATACATACTATAGTATGTTGTTTTTTTATACATTTTCAGGAAACATACTATAGCTTGGCTTTATATACATTTTCATGACACATACTATAGTATGTTGTTTTTTATACTTTTTCAGGACACATACTACAGTATGTTGTTTTTTATACTTTTTCAGGACACATACTACAGTATGTTTTTTAATACATTTTCAGGACACATACTAAAGTATGTTTTTTTACACATTTTCAGGACACATACTGTAGTATGTTGTTTTTTATACTTTTTCAGGACACATACTACAGTATGTTTTTTAATACATTTTCAGGTCACATACTAAAGTATGTTTTTTTACACATTTTCAGGACACATACTAAAGTGTGTTTTTTCCCCTTTTTCAGGACACATACTAAAGTATGTTTTTTTATACTTTTTCAGAGCAAATAGTACAGTATGTTTTTTCTCTACATTTTCAAGATACATACTATAGTATGTTGTTTTTTATACATTTTCAGGAAACATACCGTAGCTTGGCTTTTTTATACATTTTCATGACACATACTATAGTATGTTGTTTTTTATACTTTTTCAGGACACATACTACTGTATGTTTTTTAATACATTTTCAGGACACATACTAAAGTATGTTGTTTTTATACTTTTTCATGTCAAATACTACAATATGTTTTTTCTCTACATTTTCAAGATACATACTATAGTATGTTGGTTTTTTATACATTTTCAGGAAACATACTATAGCTTGGCTTTTTATACATTTTCATGACACATACTATAGTATGTTGTTTTTTATACTTTTTCAGGACACATACTACAGTATGTTTTTTAATACATTTTCAGGACACATACTAAAGTATGTTTTTTTACACATTTTCAGGACACATACTAAAGTATTTTGTTTTTTATAATTTTTCAGGGCAAATACTACAGTATGTTTTTTCTCCACATTTTCAAGATACATACTATAGTATGTTGTTTTTTAATACATTTTCAGGACACATACTAAAGTATGTTTTTTTACACATTTTTCAGGACACATACTAAAGTATGTTGTTTTTCTATACTTTTTCAGGGCAAATACTACAGTATGTTTTTTAATACATTTTCAGGACACGTACTAAAGTATGTTTTTTTACACATTTTCAGGACACATACTAAAGTATTTTGTTTTTTATACTTTTCAGGGCAAATACTAGAGTATGTTTTTCTCTACATTTTCAAGATACATACTATAGTATGTTGTTTTTTTATACATTTTCAGGAAACATACTATAGCTTGGCTTTATATACATTTTCATGACACATACTATAGTATGTTGTTTTTTATACTTTTTCAGGACACATACTACAGTATGTTGTTTTTTATACTTTTTCAGGACACATACTACAGTATGTTTTTTAATACATTTTCAGGACACATACTAAAGTATGTTTTTTTACACATTTTCAGGACACATACTAAAGTATGTTGTTTTTCTATACTTTTTCAGGGCAAATACTACAGTATGTTTTTTAATACATTTTCAGGACACGTACTACAGTATGTTTTTTTACACATTTTCAGGACACATACTAAAGTATGTTGTTTTTTATACTTTTTCAGGGCAAATACTACAGTATGTTTTTTCTCTACATTTTCAAGATACATACTATAGTATGTTGTTTTTTATACATTTTCAGGAAACATACTATAGCTTGGCTTTTTATTCATTTTCATGACACATACTAAAGTATGTTGTTTTTTATACTTTTTCAGGGCAAATACTATAGAATGTTTTTTCTCTAATTTTCAAGATACATACTATAGTATGTTGTTTTTTTTACACATTTTCAGGAAACATATTATAGCTTGGCTTTTTATACATTTTCATGACACATACTATAGTATGTTGTTTTTTATACATTTTCAGGAAACATACTATAGCTTGGCTTTATATACATTTTCATTACACATACTATAGTATGTTGTTTTTTATACTTTTTCAGTACACATTCTACAGTATGTTTTTCAATACATTTTCAGGACACATACTAAAGTATGTTTTTTTACACATTTTCAGGACACATACTAAAGTATGTTGTTTTTTATACTTTTTCAGGGCAAATACTACAGTATGTTTTTTCTCTACATTTTCAAGATACATACTATAGTATGTTGTTTTTTTATACATTTTCAGGAAACATACTATAGCTTGGCTTTATATACATTTTCATGACACATACTATAGTATGTTGTTTTTTTTACTTTTTCAGGACACAAACTACAGTATGTTGTTTTTTTATACTTTTTCAGGACACATACTACAGTATGTTTTTTAATACATTTTCAGGACACATACTAAAGTATGTTTTTTTACACATTTTCAGGACACATACTACAGTATGTTACTTAATACATTTTCAAGACACATACTACAGTATGTTGTTTTTTATACTTTATCAGGACACATACTAAAGTATGTTTTTTACACATTTTCAGGACACATACTGTAGTATGTCGTTTTTTATACTTTTTCAGGACACATACTACAGTATGTTTTTTAATACATTTTCAGGACACATACTAAAGTGTGTTTTTTCCCCTTTTTCAGGACACATACTAAAGAATGTTTTTTTATACTTTTTCAGAGCAAATAGTACAGTATGTTTTTTCTCTACATTTTCAAGATACATACTATTGTATTTTGTTTTTTATACATTTTCAGGAAACATACCGTAGCTTGGCTTTTTTATACATTTTCATGACACATACTATAGTATGTTGTTTTTTATACTTTTTCAGGACCCATTCTACAGTATGTTTTTTAATACATTTTCAGGACACATACTAAAGTATGTTGTTTTTATACTTTTTCATGTCAAATACTACAGTATGTTTTTTCTCTACATTTTCAAGATACATACTATAGTATGTTGGTTTTTTACACATTTTCAGGAAACATACTATAGCTTGGCTTTTTATACATTTTCATGACACATACTATAGTATGTTGTTTTTTATACTTTTTCAGGACACATACTACAGTATGTTTTTTAATACATTTTCAGTACACATACTAAAGTATGTTTTTTTACACATTTTCAGGACACATACTAAAGTATTTTGTTATTTATACTTTTTCAGGGCAAATACTACAGTATGTTTTTCTCTACATTTTCAAGATACATACTATAGTATGTTGTTTTTTTATACATTTTCAGGAAACATACTATAGCTTGGCTTTATATACATTTTCATGACACATACTATAGTATGTTGTTTTTTATACTTTTTCAGGACACATACTACAGTATGTTGTTTTTTATACTTTTTCAGGACACATACTACAGTATGTTTTTTAATACATTTTCAGGACACATACTAAAGTATGTTTTTTTACACATTTTCAGGACACATACTGTAGTATGTTGTTTTTTATACTTTTTCAGGACACATACTACAGTATGTTTTTTAATACATTTTCAGGTCACATACTAAAGTATGTTTTTTTACACATTTTCAGGACACATACTAAAGTGTGTTTTTTCCCCTTTTTCAGGACACATACTAAAGTATGTTTTTTTATACTTTTTCAGAGCAAATAGTACAGTATGTTTTTTCTCTACATTTTCAAGATACATACTATAGTATGTTGTTTTTTATATATTTTCAGGAAACATACCGTAGCTTGGCTTTTTTATACATTTTCATGACACATACTATAGTATGTTGTTTTTTATACTTTTTCAGGACACATACTACTGTATGTTTTTTAATACATTTTCAGGACACATACTAAAGTATGTTGTTTTTATACTTTTTCATGTCAAATACTACAATATGTTTTTTCTCTACATTTTCAAGATACATACTATAGTATGTTGGTTTTTTATACATTTTCAGGAAACATACTATAGCTTGGCTTTTTATACATTTTCATGACACATACTATAGTATGTTGTTTTTTATACTTTTTCAGGACACATACTACAGTATGTTTTTTAATACATTTTCAGGACACATACTAAAGTATGTTTTTTTACACATTTTCAGGACACATACTAAAGTATTTTGTTTTTTATAATTTTTCAGGGCAAATACTACAGTATGTTTTTTCTCCACATTTTCAAGATACATACTATAGTATGTTGTTTTTTAATACATTTTCAGGACACATACTAAAGTATGTTTTTTTACACATTTTTCAGGACACATACTAAAGTATGTTGTTTTTCTATACTTTTTCAGGGCAAATACTACAGTATGTTTTTTAATACATTTTCAGGACACGTACTAAAGTATGTTTTTTTACACATTTTCAGGACACATACTAAAGTATTTTGTTTTTTATACTTTTCAGGGCAAATACTAGAGTATGTTTTTCTCTACATTTTCAAGATACATACTATAGTATGTTGTTTTTTTATACATTTTCAGGAAACATACTATAGCTTGGCTTTATATACATTTTCATGACACATACTATAGTATGTTGTTTTTTATACTTTTTCAGGACACATACTACAGTATGTTGTTTTTTATACTTTTTCAGGACACATACTACAGTATGTTTTTTAATACATTTTCAGGACACATACTAAAGTATGTTTTTTTACACATTTTCAGGACACATACTAAAGTATGTTGTTTTTCTATACTTTTTCAGGGCAAATACTACAGTATGTTTTTTAATACATTTTCAGGACACGTACCAAAGTATGTTTTTTTACACATTTTCAGGACACATACTATAGTATGTTGTTTTTTATACTTTTTCAGGACACATACTACAGTATGTTTTTTAATACATTTTCAGGACACATACTAAAGTATGTTTTTTTACACATTTTCAGGACACATACTAAAGTATGTTGTTTTTTATACTTTTTCAGGGCAAATACTACAGTATGTTTTTTCTCTACATTTTCAAGATACATACTATAGTATGTTGTTTTTTTTAATACATTTTCAGGAAACATACTATAGCTTGGCTTTTTATACCTTTTCATGTTGTTTTTTTACTTTTTCAGGACACATACTACAGTATGTTGTTTTTTATATTTTTTCAGGACACATACTACAGTATGTTTTTTAATACATTTTCAGGACACATACTAAAGTATGTTGTTTTTTATACTTTTTCAGGGCAAATACTACAGTATGTTTTTTAATACATTTTCAGGACACATACTAAAGTATGTTTTTTTTACACATTTTCAGGACACATACTAAAGTATGTTGTTTTTTATACTTTTTCAGGACACATACTACAGTATGTTTTTTAATACATTTTCAGTACACATACTAAAGTATGTTTTTTTACACATTTTCAGGACACATACTAAAGTATGTTGTTTTTTATACTTTTTCAGGGCAAATACAACAGTATGTTTTTTCTCTACATTTTCAAGATACATACTATAGTATGTTGGTTTTTTTATACATTTTCAGGAAACATACTATAGCTTGGCTTTTTATACATTTTCATGACACATACTATAGTATGTTGTTTTTTATACTTTTTCAGGACACATACAACAGTATGTTGTTTTTTATACTTTTTCAGGACACATACTACAGTATGTTTTTAATACATTTTCAGGACACATACTAAAGTATGTTTTTTTACACATTTTCAGGACACATACTAAAGTATGTTGTTTTTTATACTTTTTCAGGACACATACTACAGTATGTTTTTTAATACATTTTCAGGACACATACTAAAGTATGTTTTTTTACACATTTTCAGGACATATACTAAAGTATGTTTTTATACTTTTTCAGGGCAAATACTACAGTATGTTTTTTAATACATTTTCAGGACACATACTAAAGTATGTTTTTTTACACATTTTCAGGACACATACTATAGTATGTTGTTTTTTATACTTTTTCAGGACACATACTACAGTATGTTTTTTTACACATTTTCAGGACACATACTAAAGTATGTTGTTTTTTATACTTTTTCAGGGCAAATACTACAGTATGTTTTTTCTCCACATTTTCAAGATACATACTATAGTATGTTGTTTTTTATACATTTTCAGGAAACATACTATAGCTTGGCTTTTTATTCATTTTCATGACACATACTAAAGTATGTTGTTTTTTATACTTTTTCAGGGCAAATACTATAGAATGTTTTTTCTCTAATTTTCAAGATACATACTATAGTATGTTGTTTTTTTTACACATTTTCAGGAAACATATTATAGCTTGGCTTTATATACATTTTCATGACACATACCATAGTATGTTGTTTTTTTAATACTTTTTCAGGACACATACCAAAGTATGTTACTTAATACATTTTCAAGACACATACTATAGTATGTTTATTTTTATACTTTTTCAGGACACATACTACAGTATGTTTTTTAATACATTTTCAGGACACATACTAAAGTATGTTTTTTTACACATTTTCAGGACACATACTGTAGTATGTTGTTTTTTATACTTTTTCAGGACACATACTACAGTATGTTTTTTAATACATTTTCAGGTCACATACTAAAGTATGTTTTTTTACACATTTTCAGGACACATACTAAAGTGTGTTTTTTCCCCTTTTTCAGGACACATACTAAAGTATGTTTTTTTATACTTTTTCAGAGCAAATAGTACAGTATGTTTTTTCTCTACATTTTCAAGATACATACTATAGTATGTTGTTTTTTATACATTTTCAGGAAACATACCGTAGCTTGGCTTTTTTATACATTTTCATGACACATACTATAGTATGTTGTTTTTTATACTTTTTCAGGACACATACTACTGTATGTTTTTTAATACATTTTCAGGACACATACTAAAGTATGTTGTTTTTATACTTTTTCATGTCAAATACTACAATATGTTTTTTCTCTACATTTTCAAGATACATACTATAGTATGTTGGTTTTTTATACATTTTCAGGAAACATACTATAGCTTGGCTTTTTATACATTTTCATGACACATACTATAGTATGTTGTTTTTTATACTTTTTCAGGACACATACTACAGTATGTTTTTTAATACATTTTCAGGACACATACTAAAGTATGTTTTTTTACACATTTTCAGGACACATACTAAAGTATTTTGTTTTTTATAATTTTTCAGGGCAAATACTACAGTATGTTTTTCTCTACATTTTCAAGATACATACTATAGTATGTTGTTTTTTTATACATTTTCAGGAAACATACTATAGCTTGGCTTTATATACATTTTCATGACACATACTATAGTATGTTGTTTTTTATACTTTTTCAGGACACATACTACAGTATGTTGTTTTTTATACTTTTTCAGGACACATACTACAGTATGTTTTTTAATACATTTTCAGGACACATACTAAAGTATGTTTTTTTACACATTTTTCAGGACACATACTAAAGTATGTTGTTTTTCTATACTTTTTCAGGGCAAATACTACAGTATGTTTTTTAATACATTTTCAGGACACGTACTAAAGTATGTTTTTTTACACATTTTCAGGACACATACTAAAGTATTTTGTTTTTTATACTTTTCAGGGCAAATACTAGAGTATGTTTTTCTCTACATTTTCAAGATACATACTATAGTATGTTGTTTTTTTTATACATTTTCAGGAAACATACTATAGCTTGGCTTTATATACATTTTCATGACACATACTCTAGTATGTTGTTTTTTATACTTTTTCAGGACACATACTACAGTATGTTTTTTAATACATTTTCAAGACACATACTATAGAATGTTTTTTCTCTACATTTTCAAGATACATTTTCAGGAAACATATTATAGCTTGGCTTTTTATACATTTTCATGACACATACTATAGTATGTTGTTTTTTATACTTTTTCAGGACACATACAACAGTATGTTGTTTTTTATACTTTTTCAGGACACATACTACAGTATGTTTTTAATACATTTTCAGGACACATACTAAAGTATGTTTTTTTACACATTTTCAGGACACATACTAAAGTATGTTGTTTTTTATACTTTTTCAGGACACATACTACAGTATGTTTTTTAATACATTTTCAGGACACATACTAAAGTATGTTTTTTTACACATTTTCAGGACATATACTAAAGTATGTTTTTATACTTTTTCAGGGCAAATACTACAGTATGTTTTTTAATACATTTTCAGGACACATACTAAAGTATGTTTTTTTACACATTTTCAGGACACATACTATAGTATGTTGTTTTTTATACTTTTTCAGGACACATACTACAGTATGTTTTTTTACACATTTTCAGGACACATACTAAAGTATGTTGTTTTTTATACTTTTTCAGGGCAAATACTACAGTATGTTTTTTCTCCACATTTTCAAGATACATACTATAGTATGTTGTTTTTTATACATTTTCAGGAAACATACTATAGCTTGGCTTTTTATTCATTTTCATGACACATACTAAAGTATGTTGTTTTTTATACTTTTTCAGGGCAAATACTATGGAATGTTTTTTCTCTAATTTTCAAGATACATACTATAGTATGTTGTTTTTTTTACACATTTTCAGGAAACATATTATAGCTTGGCTTTATATACATTTTCATGACACATACCATAGTATGTTGTTTTTTTAATACTTTTTCAGGACACATACCACAGTATGTTACTTAATACATTTTCAAGACACATACTATAGTATGTTTATTTTTATACTTTTTCAGGACACATACTACAGTATGTTTTTTAATACATTTTCAGGACACATACTAAAGTATGTTTTTTTACACATTTTCAGGACACATACTGTAGTATGTTGTTTTTTATACTTTTTCAGGACACATACTACAGTATGTTTTTTAATACATTTTCAGGTCACATACTAAAGTATGTTTTTTTACACATTTTCAGGACACATACTAAAGTGTGTTTTTTCCCCTTTTTCAGGACACATACTAAAGTATGTTTTTTTATACTTTTTCAGAGCAAATAGTACAGTACGTTTTTTCTCTACATTTTCAAGATACATACTATAGTATGTTGTTTTTTATACATTTTCAGGAAACATACCGTAGCTTGGCTTTTTTATACATTTTCATGACACATACTATAGTATGTTGTTTTTTATACTTTTTCAGGACACATACTACTGTATGTTTTTTAATACATTTTCAGGACACATACTAAAGTATGTTGTTTTTATACTTTTTCATGTCAAATACTACAATATGTTTTTTCTCTACATTTTCAAGATACATACTATAGTATGTTGGTTTTTTATACATTTTCAGGAAACATACTATAGCTTGGCTTTTTATACATTTTCATGACACATACTATAGTATGTTGTTTTTTATACTTTTTCAGGACACATACTACAGTATGTTTTTTAATACATTTTCAGGACACATACTAAAGTATGTTTTTTTACACATTTTCAGGACACATACTAAAGTATTTTGTTTTTTATAATTTTTCAGGGCAAATACTACAGTATGTTTTTCTCTACATTTTCAAGATACATACTATAGTATGTTGTTTTTTTATACATTTTCAGGAAACATACTATAGCTTGGCTTTATATACATTTTCATGACACATACTATAGTATGTTGTTTTTTATACTTTTTCAGGACACATACTACAGTATGTTGTTTTTTATACTTTTTCAGGACACATACTACAGTATGTTTTTTAATACATTTTCAGGACACATACTAAAGTATGTTTTTTTACACATTTTTCAGGACACATACTAAAGTATGTTGTTTTTCTATACTTTTTCAGGGCAAATACTACAGTATGTTTTTTAATACATTTTCAGGACACGTACTAAAGTATGTTTTTTTACACATTTTCAGGACACATACTAAAGTATTTTGTTTTTTATACTTTTCAGGGCAAATACTAGAGTATGTTTTTCTCTACATTTTCAAGATACATACTATAGTATGTTGTTTTTTTATACATTTTCAGGAAACATACTATAGCTTGGCTTTATATACATTTTCATGACACATACTATAGTATGTTGTTTTTTATACCTTTTCAGGACACATACTACAGTATGTTGTTTTTTATACTTTTTCAGGACACATACTACAGTATGTTTTTTAATACATTTTCAGGACACATACTAAAGTATGTTTTTTTACACATTTTCAGGACACATACTAAAGTATGTTGTTTTTCTATACTTTTTCAGGGCAAATACTACAGTATGTTTTTTAATACATTTTCAGGACACGTACCAAAGTATGTTTTTTTACACATTTTCAGGACACATACTATAGTATGTTGTTTTTTATACTTTTTCAGGACACATACTACAGTATGTTTTTTAATACATTTTCAGGACACATACCAAAGTATGTTTTTTTACACATTTTCAGGACACATACTAAAGTATGTTGTTTTTTATACTTTTTCAGGGCAAATACTACAGTATGTTTTTTCTCTACATTTTCAAGATACATACTATAGTATGTTGTTTGTTTAATACATTTTCAGGAAACATACTATAGCTTGGCTTTTTATACTTTTTCATGTTGTTTTTTTAGTTTTTTAGGACACATACTACAGTATGTTGTTTTTTATATTTTTTCAGGACACATACTACAGTATGTTTTTTAATACATTTTCAGGACACATACTAAAGTATGTTGTTTTTTATACTTTTTCAGGGCAAATACTACAGTATGTTTTTTAATACATTTTCAGGACACATACTAAAGTATGTTTTTTTACACATTTTCAGGACACATACTAAAGTATGTTGTTTTTTATACTTTTTCAGGACACATACTACAGTATGTTTTTTAATACATTTTCAGTACACATACTAAAGTATGTTTTTTTACACATTTTCAGGACACATACTAAAGTATGTTGTTTTTTATACTTTTTCAGGGCAAATACAACAGTATGTTTTTTCTCTACATTTTCAAGATACATACTATAGTATGTTGGTTTTTTATACATTTTCAGGAAACATACTATAGCTTGGCTTTTTATACATTTTCATGACACATACTATAGTATGTTGTTTTTTATACTTTTTCAGGACACATACAACAGTATGTTGTTTTTTATACTTTTTCAGGACACATACTACAGTATGTTTTTAATACATTTTCAGGACACATACTAAAGTATGTTTTTTTACACATTTTCAGGACACATACTAAAGTATGTTGTTTTTTATACTTTTTCAGGACACATACTACAGTATGTTTTTTAATACATTTTCAGGACACATACTAAAGTATGTTTTTTTACACATTTTCAGGACATATACTAAAGTATGTTTTTATACCTTTTCAGGGCAAATACTACAGTATGTTTTTTAATACATTTTCAGGACACATACTAAAGTATGTTTTTTTACACATTTTCAGGACACATACTATAGTATGTTGTTTTTTATACTTTTTCAGGACACATACTACAGTATGTTTTTTTTACACATTTTCAGGACACATACTAAAGTATGTTGTTTTTTATACTTTTTCAGGGCAAATACTACAGTATGTTTTTTCTCCACATTTTCAAGATACATACTATAGTATGTTGTTTTTTATACATTTTCAGGAAACATACTATAGCTTGGCTTTTTATTCATTTTCATGACACATACTAAAGTATGTTGTTTTTTATACTTTTTCAGGGCAAATACTATAGAATGTTTTTTCTCTAATTTTCAAGATACATACTATAGTATGTTGTTTTTTTTACACATTTTCAGGAAACATATTATAGCTTGGCTTTATATACATTTTCATGACACATACCATAGTATGTTGTTTTTTTAATACTTTTTCAGGACACATACCACAGTATGTTACTTAATACATTTTCAAGACACATACTATAGTATGTTTATTTTTATACTTTTTCAGGACACATACTATAGTATTTTTATACATTTTCAGGACACATACTAAAGTATGTTTTTTTACACATTTTCAGGACACATACTAAAGTATGTTGTTTTTTATACTTTTTCAGGGCAAATACCACAGTATGTTTTTTCTCTACATTATCAAGATACAGACTAAAGTATGTTGTTTTTTTATACTTTTTCAGGGCAAATACTATAGAATGTTTTTTCTCTAATTTTCAAGATACATACTATAGTATGTTGTTTTTTTACACATTTTCAGGAAACATATTATAGCTTGGCTTTTTATACATTTTCATGACACATACTATAGTATGTTGTTTTTTATACTTTTTCAGGACACATACTACAGTATGTTACTTAATACATTTTCAAGACACATACTATAGTATGTTTATTTTTATACTTTTTCTGGACACATACTATAGTATTTTTATACATTTTCAGGACACATACTAAAGTATTTAGTTTTTATACTGTTTCAGGACACATACTAAAGTATGTTGTGTTTTACACTTTTTCAGGGCAAATACTAAAGTATGTTTTTACTCTACATTTTCAAGATACATACTATAGTATGTTGGTTTTTTAATACATTTTCAGGAAACATACTATAGCTTGGCTTTTTATACATTTTCATGACACATACTATAGTATGTTGTTTTTTATACTTTTTCAGGACACATACTACAGTATGTTGTTTTTTTATACTTTTTCAGGACACATTCTACAGTATGTTTTTAATACATTTTCAGGACACATACTAAAGTATGTTTTTTTACACATTTTCATGACACATACTAAAGTATGTTGTTTTTTATACTTTTTCAGGGCAAATACTACAGTATGTTTTTTCTCTACATTTTCAAGATACATACTATAGTATGTTGTTTTTTTATACATTTTCAGGAAACATAATATAGCTTGGCTTTTTATACATTTTCATGACACATACTATAGTATATTGTTTTTTATACTTTTTCAGGACACATACTACAGTATGTTTATTTTTATACATAAACAGGACACTTGCAGTAGTATGTTGTTGTTGTTTTATACAAATTTTCAGGACACATACTATAGTATGTTGTTTTTTTATACATTTTCAGGACACAAACTATAGAATTTTTATACATTTTCAGAACACACACCAAAGTGTGTTTTTCCCCTTTTTCAGGACACATACTAAAGTATGTTGTTTTTTATACTTTTTCAGAGCAAATACTACAGTATGTTTTTCTCTACATTTTCAAGATACATACTATAGTATGTTGTTTTTTTTATACATTTTCAGGAAACATACCGTAGCTTGGCTTTTTATACATTTTCATGACACATACTATAGTATGTTGTTTTTTTATACTTTTTCAGGACACATACCACAGTATGTTACTTAATACATTTTCAAGACACATACTATAGTATGTTTATTTTTATACTTTTTCAGGACACATACTACAGTATGTTTTTTAATACATTTTCAGGACACATACTAAAGTATGTTTTTTTACACATTTTCAGGACACATACTAAAGTATGTTGTTTTTTATACTTTTTCAGGGCAAATACCACAGTATGTTTTTTCTCTACATTATCAAGATACAGACTAAAGTATGTTGTTTTTTTATACTTTTTCAGGGCAAATACTATAGAATGTTTTTTCTCTAATTTTCAAGATACATACTATAGTATGTTGTTTTTTTACACATTTTCAGGAAACATATTATAGCTTGGCTTTTTATACATTTTCATGACACATACTATAGTATGTTGTTTTTTATACTTTTTCAGGACACATACTACAGTATGTTACTTAATACATTTTCAAGACACATACTATAGTATGTTTATTTTTATACTTTTTCTGGACACATACTATAGTATTTTTATACATTTTCAGGACACATACTAAAGTATTTAGTTTTTATACTGTTTCAGGACACATACTAAAGTATGTTGTGTTTTACACTTTTTCAGGGCAAATACTAAAGTATGTTTTTACTCTACATTTTCAAGATACATACTATAGTATGTTGGTTTTTTAATACATTTTCAGGAAACATACTATAGCTTGGCTTTTTATACATTTTCATGACACATACTATAGTATGTTGTTTTTTATACTTTTTCAGGACACATACTACAGTATGTTGTTTTTTTATACTTTTTCAGGACACATTCTACAGTATGTTTTTAATACATTTTCAGGACACATACTAAAGTATGTTTTTTTACACATTTTCATGACACATACTAAAGTATGTTGTTTTTTATACTTTTTCAGGGCAAATACTACAGTATGTTTTTTCTCTACATTTTCAAGATACATACTATAGTATGTTGTTTTTTTATACATTTTCAGGAAACATAATATAGCTTGGCTTTTTATACATTTTCATGACACATACTATAGTATATTGTTTTTTATACTTTTTCAGGACACATACTACAGTATGTTTATTTTTATACATAAACAGGACACTTGCAGTAGTATGTTGTTGTTGTTTTATACAAATTTTCAGGACACATACTATAGTATGTTGTTTTTTTATACATTTTCAGGACACAAACTATAGAATTTTTATACATTTTCAGAACACACACCAAAGTGTGTTTTTCCCCTTTTTCAGGACACATACTAAAGTATGTTGTTTTTTATACTTTTTCAGAGCAAATACTACAGTATGTTTTTCTCTACATTTTCAAGATACATACTATAGTATGTTGTTTTTTTTATACATTTTCAGGAAACATACCGTAGCTTGGCTTTTTATACATTTTCATGACACATACTATAGTATGTTGTTTTTTTATACTTTTTCAGGACACATACCACAGTATGTTACTTAATACATTTTCAAGACACATACTATAGTATGTTTATTTTTATACTTTTTCAGGACACATACTACAGTATGTTTTTTAATACATTTTCAGGACACATACTAAAGTATGTTTTTTTACACATTTTCAGGACACATACTAAAGTATGTTGTTTTTTATACTTTTTCAGGGCAAATACTACAGTATGTTTTTTCTCTACATTTTCAAGATACATACTAAAGTATGTTGTTTTTTATACTTTTTCAGGGCAAATACTATAGAATGTTTTTTCTCTAATTTTCAAGATACATACTATAGTATGTTGTTTTTTTTTACACATTTTCAGGAAACATATTATAGCTTGGCTTTTTATACATTTTCATGACACATACTATAGTATTTTGTTTTTTTATACTTTATCAGGACACATACTAGAGTATGTTACATAATACATTTTCTTTTTTTTTTTTTTTTTTTAGTGTAATTTGTATTTTTACTTTGCTGCTGGAGTCAAACGTCCAAACACAACACAGGTGAGAGCTCTAAATAAGGTAGAACCGTCTATAGAGACGAGATAACTGAACGGGGTAATAATGCTGGAATACAAAAGCCTCACTTCAAAAAGAAGATGGGAGTTATGAGGACATCAGCCAACAGGAAGACCAGAAAACCAAAACAGGAGCAGAACCAGAAAAAGTAATTCATGACACCAGAACAGCCGAGTGTCATAAACCCAGCAGAGTGGCTGAACTTGTGTGTTTATGAGCAACACAGATGCCCCTTTTCCCACCGACTATAAAAGTTCATCGTCTCACTGGGGGGGTCGTTTGGGTTACGAGGAGCTGAGGAGCTTGGCTTGCTGCTCTGCAGGAAGGCAGCTTACAGCTGCTTGGAAGTCTGCAGCGTGCTTCTGGGCCAATTCTCTCATTAGAGCGCCCAAAGTGCTCCTGGTTTCTTCATCGACCTCCTTGTGGCCAGCGGCGTGACCTGCTGCAGCGACGATGGGCTTCATCAGCTTCAGAAGCAGAGCAGGACTGTGTCTGTGGAGCAGAGCCAGGCAGGTGAACACCGTCTTGTTCTCCTCCTGGTCCTCTTTCAGAGGGAGATGTTTCACCAGAGCAGGGACGACCTGCTCCAGGGGCACAGCGTCCACGTTGCCCATGATCATCCTGCAGAGGGCAGCACACAGGTTGTCCAGCACTTTGGGGTCGGACTCCTTGGTCAGCAGGTTGGAGAAGACAGAGAGCATCATGGGGTAGTCTGATATGATGATGGGTCCAGCTGCCTGAGCCAGGCATCCTAACCCAAACACAGCGTTGTTGCGAACCTCTGAATCACTGTCCCTCACTCCAGCCACCAGGACAGGAAGCAAACGGTTGGACAGTCGTCCTGCAGCTCCCCGACCGCCCTGCACGCTGACGAGAGCTTGGAGGATTTCTGCGATCGCTCCCATGGAAAAGGACCGCTCTGCCACCGTGCACGAGGATTTGGCTTTGTTGATGATGAAAGGCAGGAGATCATTGAGGAAAGGTGTGAACTTGTCTGCAGGAACACTGGAAACCAGGAGAGGAAATCCCTCTCCTGCAAACTCCTGCAGCATGGCGTCATACTCCGCCTGTTGGTCTTCATCATCATCATCGATGCCACCGTCCTGACATGCCGTCTTCTTCTTGAGCACGTCACGGATGACGTCGCTGATCTCCTTGAGGAACGAAGGGTTTCTGAAGGTTTCCTCCTTACAGGACTTGATCACATTGTTCATGGTCTCCAGGACGCCCATCACCACCTGTCGCTCTCGCTCCGTCCTCACCGTCTCCACCAAACAAGGAACGACAATGTCCAGTAACTTCTGCAGGGCCTGCTGGTTGACTTCAGAGGGATTTTCAGTCCACACTTTGTGCTGAGCTCGACAAAACTGGCCCATGGCCTCCAGAGCTGCCCTGCGGACGTCCTCATGGGGGAAATCTTTTAACTCAAAGACCTGCTGGAAGCTGGACTCCAGGAAGGGCTGGAAGGCAACGCCTGTGCTGAAGGCGATCTCTCCCAGAGCGTCACAAGCATCCTCCTTCTCATCGATGAAGGCGTTTTCCACGCTGAACCCCGCAGCATCAGGGACATCCGTCTCTGACTCATTCTCCAAAAAGTCTTCACTGTCTTTTCCCTCTTCTTCTTCTTCATCATCATCGTCGTCGTCAAGGAAGACGAACGTCTTGTCCTCTTCCAGGTGTGCCATGATGCCTTCGTTGGTCTTCAAGGCGAGCAGCATCACGGTTGTTATGGCAGGAAGGTGGGGGGTCAGAGTTTCAGGGCAGACTGTGGAAACTGCCGAGTACAGGCTGTACGTGCAGCGCCTCAAGTCAGGGTCATCGATGGCGTCGGTCAGGTTGAGGCCCAGACGGATGCACTCCGCAGCCAGAGGACTGAAGACGTCTTTGCCAATCGTACGAGCCAGGACGGACAGAGTGTCCAGAGACTGAGTCTGAAGAGGCCTCATCTCCTCCGTGGTGGCAGTCAGGAAACCTTTCAGGCTCTCAATAACTGGGGGGAAGAATGGAACCAGCAACTCCTTGGCAGCGTTGGCTATGGCACCTATGGCAGACACCACCAGCTCTTTGATCTTCAGGTTTTCTGTGCTGTTCAGAGCAGACAGCATGGTCTCCATCAAGGTGGGCAAGTAGGGCTCAATATCAGCTCCCAGGTTCTCCATGAAGTTCTCCAGAGCGTAGAACGCTTTAGTGACGTGGCCGACTTTGGCCTCGTTCAGGGAAGAGATGTATCCCAGCAGCAGGGGCATCAGCTCTGAGCAGTACTTGCTTATTTCAGGCTGCAAGTGTTCAGAGAACTGTCCAAGAGCAAAAAGAGCCGCGCCGCGCACCACCTGGTTACTGTCTGAGAGACTCTGGCAAACCGTCTGCAGCACAGATGACAGCATCTTGGTGCGGATGTGGTTGGCGCATCCTTCAGCCAGCACAGCCAGACACAGGAGACCTCCTTTCTTCTCATATGTGTTTTCACTGGTCAGGCAGGCCTGGGTCAGAGGGATCAGATGATGAAACAGCTTCTCTGGTGGCATGTGGAGAGCCATGGTGTCGATCAGCTGAGCAGCACAGTGTTTCGGATTATCGCTGTCTGAGCTGTCCTCCTCGTCTTCATCGTCTGGGTCCTGTTCACCAGGTGGGGGCGCTGCAGTCAGAATGGGGAACACCGCTTGCAGGATGGGGTTCAGCAGCTTCAGCTTGACCACCGTCTTACTCTTCAGCTTAATGAGGAAAGTGATGCAGGAGAGGGCTTTCACTCTCAGGGACTCGCTCAGAGTTTTGTCACTGCTCACCTCCTGGCAGAAGCAAACGATGTCAGAGACATGCGGAACTATAATGGACACCTCGATCTCCATCAGCTCAATGAAAACCTCCATGGCTTCACAGGCTTGGACCTGGTCTGCCTTGATCAGGTGTTTTAGAGCAACGATCAGACTCGGGGTGACGTTTTGCATCTGCTTCATCTCATCTGTGCCGGTGTAAGCAGTTATAGCCGTGAGAGTGAGAATGCAGTAGTACAGGGCTGCTGGGTTGTTGTGGTCCTGCAGAACAGAGCTGAACAGCTGCAGCAGCTGGCAGTAGTGAGGCTTGAACGGTTCAGGGTTGGATTCTATGACCTTATTGAGCAGCAGGAGGCCCACCTGTCTGTCATGAGGGTTTGTGCTCTTGGTGGACTGATTGAGCAGTTGCAGCAGGGCGGGCCAGCGGTCCGGCGTTTCATGTTTAACCATGACTGCACACAGCTGGGAGAGGGAGTGCTGCACGGTGTGTTCAGTCTCCTGCATGAAGGCCTGCAGCACCACTGCCTTTAAGCTCTCTCTGTCATCAGGACTTATCTTCTTCCAGTGTTTCTTCACCCTCAACCTCAGCATCACTGCAGCAGACTGTCGGATCTGAGGGTTTTGAGAGCCACTCATGACAGCACACAGGGCTGGTATGATGGCTGGATCTTTGAAAGCCTGTTTCAGCTGCGCTGTGGCCTGCTGAATGACAGCATTGTCGGGCTGTGTCAGCTGTGACAGAAGCTGCTCAAGTTCCGCTGTCATCCTGATGGGACACGATCAACTTAAGCTTGGTTTAAGCTAACCTCAACGGAGCGTTAACGTCTGATAAAAACACCTAACGATGATGAGTGAGCTGTCCCGCCACGATGAGGATCACAGGACTGTCAAACATGTAAACTAATCCCTTGTCTTCAGGACACCAGGGAAGAAACGGAGGCAGCAAAAGGAGTTAGAAGTAGTTATCCGGTGGGTTTGGGTGTGACAGACTTCAGTCTCTCTGGCTCGGACTGGTCCAGTCTGCCCATAATACATTTTCAAGACACATACTATAGTATGTTTATTTTTATACTTTTTCTGGACACATACTATAGTATTTTTATACATTTTCAGGACACATACTAAAGTATTTAGTTTTTATACTGTTTCAGGACACATACTAAAGTATGTTGTGTTTTACACTTTTTCAGGGCAAATACTAAAGTATGTTTTTTCTCTACATTTTCAAGATACATACGTTTTTTAATACATTTTCAGGAAACATACTATAGCTTGGCTTTTTATACATTTTCATGACACATACTATAGTATGTTGTTTTTTATACTTTTTCAGGACACACACTACAGTATGTTGTTTTTTATACTTTTTCAGGACACATACTACAGTATGTTTTTCAATACATTTTCAGGACACATACTAAAGTATGTTTTTTACACATTTTCAGGACACATACTAAAGTATGTTGTTTTATACTTTTTCAGGACACATACTACAGTATGTTTTTTAATACATTTTCAGGACACATACTAAAGTATGCTTTTTTACACATTTTCAGGACACATACTATAGTATGTTGTTTTTTTATAATTTTCAGGACACATACCACAGTATGTTACTTAATACATTTTCAAGACACATACTAAAGTATGTTGTTTTTTATACTTTTTCAGGACACATACGACAGTATGTTTTTTAATACATTTTCAGGACACATACTAAAGTATGTTTTTTTATACATTTTCAAGATACATACTATAGTATGTTGTTTTTTTATACATTTTCAGGAAACATACTATAGCTTGGCTTTTTATACATTTTCATGACACATACTATAGTATGTTGTTTTTTATACTTTTTCAGGACACATACTACAGTATGTTGTTTTTTATACTTTTTCAGGACACATTCTACAGTATGTTTTTTAATACATTTTCAGGACACATACTAAAGTATGTTTTTTTACACATTTTCAGGACACATACTAAAGTATGTTGTTTTTTATACTTTTTCAGGACACATACTACAGTATGTTTTTTAATACATTTTCAGGACACATACTAAAGTATGTTTTTTTTACACATTTTCAGGACACATACTAAAGTATGTTGTTTTTTATACTTTTTCAGGGCAAATACTACAGTATGTTTTTTAATACATTTTCAGGACACATACTAAAGTATGTTTTTTTTACACATTTTCATGACACATACTATAGTATGTTGTTTTTTATACTTTTTCAGGATACATACTACAGTATGTTACTTAATACATTTTCAAGACACATACTATAGTATGTTTATTTTTATACTTTTTCTGGACACATACTATAGTATTTTCATACATTTTCAGGACACATACTAAAGTATTTAGTTTTTTATACTGTTTCAGGACACATACTAAAGTATGTTGTGTTTTATACTTTTTCAGGGCAAATACTACAGTATGTTTTTTCTCTAAATTTTCAAGATACATACTATAGTATGTTGGTTTTTTTTATACAATTTCAGGAAACATACTATAGCTTGGCTTTTTATACATTTTCATGACACATACTATAGTATGTTGTTTTTTATACTTTTTCAGGACACATACTACAGTATGTTTTTTAATACATTTTCAGGACACATACTAAAGTATGGTTTTTTTTACACATTTTCAGGACACATACTAAAGTATGTTGTTTTTTATACTTTTTCAGGGCAAATACTACAGTATGTTTTTTCTCTACATTTTCAAGATACATACTATAGTATGTTGTTTTTTTATACATTTTCAGGAAACATAATATAGCTTGGCTTTTTATAAATTTTCATGACACATACTATAATTTATTGTTTTTTATACTTTTTTAGGACACATACTACATTATGTTTATTTTTATACATAAACAGGACACTTGCAGTAGTATGTTGTTGTTGTTTTGTAAAAATTTTCAGGACACATACTATAGTATGTTGTTTTTTATACATGTTCAGGACACATACTATAGAATTTTTATACATTTTCAGAACACATACCAATGTGTGTGTTTTTTCCCCTTTTTCAGGACACATACTAAAGTATGTTGTTTTTTTATACTTTTTCAGAGCAAATACTACAGTATTTTTTTTCTCTACATTTTCAAGATACATACTATAGTATAATGTTTTTTTATACATTTTCAGGAAACATATCGTAGCTTGGCTTTTTATACATTTTCATGACACATACTATAGTATGTTGTTTTTTATACTTTTTCAGGACACATACTACAGTATGTTTTTTAATACATTTTCAGGACACATACTAAAGTATGTTGTTTTTATACTTTTTCAGGGCAAATACTACAGTATGTTTTTTCTCTACATTTTCAAGATACATACTATAGTATGTTGGTTTTTTATACATTTTCAGGAAACATACTATAGCTTGGCTTTTTATACATTTTCATGACACATACTATAGTATGTTGTTTTTTATACTTTCAGGACACGTACTACAGTATGTTTTTTAATACATTTTCAGGACATATACTAAAGTATGTTTTTTACACATTTTCAGGACACATACTAAAGTATGTTGTTTTTTATACTTTTTCAGGGCAAATACTACAGCATGTTTTTTCTCTATATTTTAAAGATACATACTATAGTATGTTGTTTTTTTATACATTTTCAGGAAACATACTATAGCTTGGCTTTTTATACATTTTCATGACACATACTATAGTATGTTGTTTTTTATACTTTTTCAGGACACATACCACAGTATGTTACTTAATACATTTTCAAGACACATACTATAGTATGTTTATTTTTATACATTTTCAGGACACATACTAAAGTATTTAGTTTTTTTAACTTTTTCAGGACACATACTATAGTATTTTTATACATTTTCAGGACACATACTAAAGTATGTATTTTACACATTTTCAGGACACATACAAAAGTATGTTGTTTTTTATACTTTTTCAGGGCAAATACTACAGTATGTTTTTTCTCTACATTTTCAAGATACATACTATAGTATGTTGTTTTTTTATACATTTTCAGGAAACATACTATAGCTTGGCTTTTTAATCATTTTCATGACACATACTATAGTATGTTGTTTTTTATACTTTTTCAGGACACATACCACAGTATGTTACTTAATACATTTTCAAGACACTTACTATAGTATGTTTATTTTTATACTTTTTCAGGACCCATACTATAGTATTTTTATACATTTTCAGGACACATACTAAAGTATGTTTTTTACACATTTTCAGGACACATACTAAAGTATGGTTTTTTTTTTACACATTTTCAGGACACATACTAAAGTATGTTGTTTTTTATACTTTTTCAGGGCAAATACTACAGTATGTTTTTTATCTACATTTTCAAGATACATACTGAAGTATGTTGTTTTTTATACTTTTTCAGGGCAAATACTATGGAATTTTTTTTTCTAATGTTCAAGATACATACTATACTATGTTGTTTTTTTTTACACATTTTCAGGAAACATATTATAGCTTGGCTTTTTATACATTTTCATGACACATACTATAGTATGTTGTTTTTTATACTTTTTCAGGACACATACTACAGTATGTTACTTAATACATTTTCAAGACACATACTATAGTATGTTTATTTTTATACTTTTTCTGGACACATACTATAGTATTTTTATACATTTTCAGGACACATACTAAAGTATTTAGTTTTTATACTTTTTCAGGACACATACTACAGTATGTTTTTTCATACATTTTCAGGACACATACTAAAGTATGTTTTTGTTACACATTTTCAGGACACATACTATAGCTTGGCCTTTTATACATTTTCATGACACATACTATAGTATGTTGTTTTTTATAATTTTTCAGGACACATACTACAGTATGTTGTTTTTTATACTTTTTCAGGACACATTCTACAGTATGTTTTTTAATACATTTTCAGGACACATACTAAAGTATGTTTTTTTACACATTTTCAGGACATATACTAAAGTATGTTGTTTTTTATACATTTCAGGACACATACTACAGTATGTTTTTTAATACATTTTTAGGACACATACTAAAGTATATATTTTTTACACATTTTCAGGACACATACCACAGTATGTTACTTAATACATTTTCAAGACACATACTATAGTATGTTTATTTTTATACTTTTTCAGGACACATACTATAGTAATTTTATACATTTTCAGGACACATACAAAAGTATTTAGTTTTTTATACTTTTTGATGACACATACTATAGTATGTTGTTTTTTATACTTTTTCAGGACACATACTACAGTATGTTTTTTAATACATTTTCAGGACACATACTAAAGTATGGTTATTTTTTTACACATTTTCAGGACACATACTAAAGTATGTTGTTTTTTATACTTTTTCAGGGCAAATACTACAGTATGTTTTTTCTCTACATTTTCAAGATACATACTATAGTATGTTGTTTTTTTATACATTTTCAGGAAACATAATATAGCTTGACTTTTTATACATTTTCATGACACATACTATAGTATATTGTTTTTTATACTTTTTCAGGACACATACTACAGTATGTTTATTTTTATACATAAACAGGACACTTGCAGTAGTATGTTGTTGTTGTTTTATACAAATTTTCAGGACACATACTATAGTATGTTGTTTTTTATACATTTTCAGGACACATACTGTAGAATTTTTATACATTTTCAGAACACATACCAAAGTGTGTTTTTTCCCCTTATTCAGGACACATACTAAAGTATGTTGTTTTTATACTTTTTCAGAGCAAATACTACAGTATGTTTTTTCTCTACATTTTCAAGATACATACTATAGTATGTTGTTTTTTTATACATTTTCAGGAAACATACCGTAGCTTGGCTTTTTATACATTTTCATGACACATACTATAGTATGTTGTTTTTTATACTTTTTCAGGACACATACTACAGTATGTTTTTTAATACATTTTCAGGACACATACTAAAGTATGTTGTTTTTATACTTTTTCAGGGCAAATACTACAGTATGTTTTTTCTCTACATTTTCAAGATACATACTATAGTATGTTGGTTTTGTTATACATTTTCAGGAAACATACTATTGCTTGGCTTTTTATACATTTTCATGACACATACTATAGTATGTTGTTTTTTATACTTTTTCAGGACACATTCTACAGTATGTTTTTTAATACATTTTCAGGACACATACTAAAGTATGTTTTTTTTACACATTTTTAGGACACATACTAAAGTATGTTGTTTTTTTATACTTTTTCAGGGCAAATACTACAGTATGTTTTTCTCTACATTTTCAAGATACATACTATAGTATGTTGTTTTTTTATACATTTTCAGGAAACATACTATAGCTTGGCTTTATACACATTTTCATGACACATACTATAGTATGTTGTTTTTTATACTTTTTCAGGACACATACTACAGTATGTTGTTTTTTATACTTTTTCAGGACACATACTACAGTATGTTTTTTAATACATTTTCAGGACACATACTAAAGTATGTTTTTTTACACATTTTCAGGACACATACTTAAGTATGTTGTTTTTTATCCTTTTTCAGGGCAAATACTACAGTATGTTTTTTCTCTACATTTTCAAGATACATACTATAGTATGTTGTTTTTTTATACATTTTCAGGAAACATACTATAGCTTGGCTTTTTATTCATTTTCATGACACATACTATAGTATGTTGTTTTTTATACTTTTTCAGGACACATACCACAGTATGTTACTTAATACATTTTCAAGACACATACTACAGTATGTTGTTTTTTTATACTTTATCAGGACACATACTAAAGTATGTTTTTTACACATTTTCAGGACACATACTGTAGTATGTTGTTTTTATACTTTTTCAGGACACATACTACAGTATGTTTTTTAATACATTTTCAGGACACATACTAAAGTATGTTTTTTATACTTTTTCAGGGCAAATACTACAGTATGTTTTTTCTCTACATTTTCAAGATACATACTGAAGTATGTTGTTTTTTATACTTTTTCAGGGCAAATACTATGGAATTTTTTTTCTAATGTTCAAGATACATACTATACTATGTTGTTTTTTTTACACATTTTCAGGAAACATATTATAGCTTGGCTTTTTATACATTTTCATGACACATACTATAGTATGTTGTTTTTTATACTTTTTCAGGACACATACTACAGTATGTTTTTTCTCTACATTTTCAAGATACATTTTCAGGAAACATATTATAGCTTGGCTTTTTATACATTTTCATGACACATACTATAGTATGTTGTTTTTTATACTTTTTCAGGACACATACTACAGTATGTTACTTAATACATTTTCAAGACACATACTATAGTATGTTTATTTTTATACTTTTTCTGGACACATACTATAGTATTTTTATACATTTTCAGGACACATACTAAAGTATTTAGTTTTTATACTTTTTCAGGACACATACTACAGTATGTTTTTTCATACATTTTCAGGACACATACTAAAGTATGTTTTTGTTACACATTTTCAGGACACATACTATAGCTTGGCCTTTTATACATTTTCATGACACATACTAAAGTATGTTGTTTTTTATAATTTTTCAGGACACATACTACAGTATGTTGTTTTTATACTTTTTCAGGACACGTTCTACAGTATGTTTTTTAATACATTTTCAGGACACATACTAAAGTATGTTTTTTTACACATTTTCAGGACATATACTAAAGTATGTTGTTTTTTATACATTTCAGGACACATACTACAGTGTGTTTTTTAATACATTTTCAGGACACATACTAAAGTATATATTTTTTACACATTTTCAGGACACATACCACAGTATGTTACTTAATACATTTTCAAGACACATACTATAGTATGTTTATTTTTATACTTTTTCAGGACACATAGTATAGTAATTTTATACATTTTCAGGACACATACTAAAGTATGTTGTTTTTATACTTTTTCAGGGCAAATACTACAGTATGTTTTTTCTCTACATTTTCAAGATACATACTATAGTATGTTGGTTTTTTATACATTTTCAGGAAACATACTATAGCTTGGCTTTTTATACATTTTCATGACACATACTATAGTATGTTGTTTTTTATACTTTCAGGACACGTACTACAGTATGTTTTTTTATACATTTTCAGGAAACATACTATAGCTTGGCTTTTAATACATTTTCATGACACATACTATAGTATGTTGTTTTTTATACTTTTTCAGGACACATACCACAGTATGTTACTTAATACATTTTCAAGACACATACTATAGTATGTTTATTTTTATACATTTTCAGGACACATACTAAAGTATTTAGTTTTTTATACTTTTTCAGGACACATACTATAGTATTTTTATACATTTTCAGGACACATACTAAAGTATGTATTTTACACATTTTCAGGACACATACAAAAGTATGTTGTTTTTTATACTTTTTCAGGGCAAATACTACAGTATGTTTTTTCTCTACATTTTCAAGATACATACAATAGTATGTTGTTTTTTTATACATTTTCAGGAAACTTACTATAGCTTTGCTTTTTATTCATTTTCATGACACATACTATAGTATGTTGTTTTTTATACTTTTTCAGGACACATACCACAGTATGTTACTTAATACATTTTCAAGACACTTACTATAGTATGTTTATTTTTATACTTTTTCAGGACCCATACTATAGTATTTTTATACATTTTCAGGACACATACTAAAGTATGTTTTTTACACATTTTCAGGACACATACTAAAGTATGGTTTTTTTTACACATTTTCAGGACACATACTAAAGTATGTTGTTTTTTATACTTTTTCAGGGCAAATACTACAGTATGTTTTTTCTCTGCATTTTCAAGATACGTACTGAAGTATGTTGTTTTTTATACTTTTTCAGGGCAAATACTATGGAATTTTTTTTTTCTAATGTTCAAGATACATACTATACTATGTTGTTTTTTTTACACATTTTCAGGAAACATATTATAGCTTGGCTTTTTATACATTTTCATGACACATACTATAGTATGCTGTTTTTTATACTTTTTCAGGACACATACTACAGTATGTTTTTTCTCTACATTTTCAAGATACATTTTCAGGAAACATATTATAGCTTGGCTTTTTATACATTTTCATGACACATACTATAGTATGTTGTTTTTTATACTTTTTCAGGACACATACTACAGTATGTTACTTAATACATTTTCAAGACACATACTATAGTATGTTTATTTTTATACTTTCTCTGGACACATACTATAGTATTTTTATACATTTTCAGGACACATACTAAAGTATTTAGTTTTTATACTTTTTCAGGACACATACTACAGTATGTTTTTTCATACATTTTTAGGACACATACTAAAGTATGTTTTTGTTACACATTTTCAGGACACATACTATAGCTTGGCCTTTTATACATTTTCATGACACATACTATAGTATGTTGTTTTTTATAATTTTTCAGGACACATACTACAGTATGTTGTTTTTTATACTTTTCAGGACACATTCTACAGTATGTTTTTTAATACATTTTCAGGACACATACTAAAGTATGTTTTTTTACACATTTTCAGGACATATACTAAAGTATGTTGTTTTTTATACATTTCAGGACACATACTACAGTATGTTTTTTAATACATTTTCAGGACACATACTAAAGTATATATTTTTTACACATTTTCAGGACACATACCACAGTATGTTACTTAATACATTTTCAAGACACATACTATAGTATGTTTATTTTTATACTTTTTCAGGACACATACTATAGTAATTTTATACATTTTGAGGACACATACAAAAGTATTTAGTTTTTTATACTTTTTCATGACACATACTATAGTATGTTGTTTTTTATACTTTTTCAGGACACATACTACAGTATGTTTTTTAATACATTTTCAGGACACATACTAAAGTATGGTTATTTTTTACACATTTTCAGGACACATACTAAAGTATGTTGTTTTTTATACTTTTTCAGGGCAAATACTACAGTATGTTTTTTCTCTACATTTTCAAGATACATACTATAGTATGTTGTTTTTTTATACATTTTCAGGAAACATAATATAGCTTGACTTTTTATACATTTTCATGACACATACTATAGTATATTGTTTTTTATACTTTTTCAGGACACATACTACAGTATGTTTATTTTTATACATAAACAGGACACTTGCAGTAGTATGTTGTTGTTGTTTTATACAAATTTTCAGGACACATACTATAGTATGTTGTTTTTTATACATTTTCAGGACACATACTGTAGAATTTTTATACATTTTCAGAACACATACCAAAGTGTGTTTTTTTCCCCTTATTCAGGACACATACTAAAGTATGTTGTTTTTATACTTTTTCAGAGCAAATACTACAGTATGTTTTTTCTCTACATTTTCAAGATACATACTATAGTATGTTGTTTTTTTATACATTTTCAGGAAACATACCGTAGCTTGGCTTTTTATACATTTTCATGACACATGCTATAGTATGTTGTTTTTTATACTTTTTCAGGGCAAATACTACATTATGTTTTTTTAATACATTTTCAGGACACATACTAAAGTATGTTTTTTTACACATTTTCAGGACACAAACTATAGTATTTTGTTTTTTTTACTTTTTCAGGACACATACTACAGTATGTTTTTTTACACATTTTCAGGACACATACTAAAGTATGTTGTTTTTTATACTTTTTCAGGGCAAATACTACAGTATGTTTTTTCTCTACATTTTCAAGATACATACTATAGTATGTTTTTTTTAATACATTTTCAGGAAACATACTATAGCTTGGCTTTTTATTCGTTTTCATGACACATACTATAGTATGTTGTTTTTTATACTTTTTCAGGGCAAATACTACATTATGTTTTTTAATACATTTTCAGGACACATACTAAAGTATGTTTTTTTACACATTTTCAGGACACAAACTATAGTATGTTTTTTTTTTACTTTTTCAGGACACATACTACAGTATGTTTTTTTTTACACATTTTCAGGACACATACTAAAGTATGTTGTTTTTTATACTTTTTCAGGGCAAATACTACAGTATGTTTTTCTCTACATTTTCAAGATACATACTATAGTATGTTTTTTTAATACATTTTCAGGAAACATACTTTAGCTTGGCTTTTTATACATTTTCATGTTGTTTTTTATACTTTTTCAGGACACATACTACAGTATGTTGTTTTTTATACTTTTTCAGGACACATACTACAGTATGTTTTTTAATACATTTTCAGGACACATACTAAAGTATGTTGTTTTTTATACTTTTTCAGGGCAAATACTACAGTAAGTTTTTTAATACATTTTCAGGACACATACTAAAGTATGTTTTTTTACACATTTTCAGGACACATACTATAGTATGTTGTTTTTTATACCTTTTCAGGACACATACTACAGTATGTTTTTTAATACATTTTCAGGACACATACTAAAGTATGTTTTTTTACTTATTTTCAGGACACATACTAAAGTATGTTGTTTTTTATACTTTTTGAGGGCAAATACTACAGTATGTTTTTTCTCTACATTTTCAAGATACATACTATAGTATGTTGGTTTTTTATACATTTTCAGGAAACATACTATAGCTTGGCTTTTTATACATTTTCATGACACATACTATAGTATGTTGTTTTTTGTACTTTCAGGACACGTACTACAGTATGTTTTTTTATACATTTTCAGGAAACATACTATAGCTTGGCTTTTTATACATTTTCATGACACATACTATAGTATGTTGTTTTTTATACTTTTTCAGGACACATACCACAGTATGTTACTTAATACATTTTCAAGACACATACTATAGTATGTTTATTTTTATACATTTTCAGGACACATACTAAAGTATTTAGTTTTTTATACTTTTTCAGGACACATACTATAGTATTTTTATACATTTTCAGGACACATACTAAAGTATGTATTTTACACATTTTCAGGACACATACAAAAGTATGTTGTTTTTTATACTTTTTCAGGGCAAATACTACAGTATGTTTTTTCTCTACATTTTCAAGATACATACAATAGTATGTTGTTTTTTTATACATTTTCAGGAAACTTACTATAGCTTTGCTTTTTATTCATTTTCATGACACATACTATAGTATGTTGTTTTTTATACTTTTTCAGGACACATACCACAGTATGTTACTTAATACATTTTCAAGACACTTACTATAGTATGTTTATTTTTATACTTTTTCAGGACCCATACTATAGTATTTTTATACATTTTCAGGACACATACTAAAGTATGTTTTTTACACATTTTCAGGACACATACTAAAGTATGGTTTTTTTTACACATTTTCAGGACACATACTAAAGTATGTTGTTTTTTATACTTTTTCAGGGCAAATACTACAGTATGTTTTTTCTCTGCATTTTCAAGATACATACTGAAGTATGTTGTTTTTTATACTTTTTCAGGGCAAATACTATGGAATTTTTTTTTCTAATGTTAAAGATACATACTATACTATGTTGTTTTTTTTACACATTTTCAGGAAACATATTATAGCTTGGCTTTTTATACATTTTCATGACACATACTATAGTATGTTGTTTTTTATACTTTTTCAGGACACATACTACAGTATGTTTTTTCTCTACATTTTCAAGATACATTTTCAGGAAACATATTATAGCTTGGCTTTTTATACATTTTCATGACACATACTAAAGTATTTAGTTTTTATACTTTTTCAGGACACATACTAAAGTATGTTGTTTTTTATACTTTTTCAGGGCAAATACTACAGTATGTTTTTCTCTACATTTTCAAGATACATACTATAGTATGTTTTTTTAATACATTTTCAGGAAACATACTTTAGCTTGGCTTTTTATACATTTTCATGTTGTTTTTTATACTTTTTCAGGACACATACTACAGTATGTTGTTTTTTATACTTTTTCAGGACACATACTACAGTATGTTTTTTAATACATTTTCAGGACACATACTAAAGTATGTTGTTTTTTATACTTTTTCAGGGCAAATACTACAGTATGTTTTTTAATACATTTTCAGGACACATACTAAAGTATGTTTTTTTACACATTTTCAGGACACATACTATAGTATGTTGTTTTTTATACCTTTTCAGGACACATACTACAGTATGTTTTTAAATACATTTTCAGGACACATACTAAAGTATGTTTTTTTACTTATTTTCAGGACACATACTAAAGTATGTTGTTTTTTATACTTTTTGAGGGCAAATACTACAGTATGTTTTTTCTCTACATTTTCAAGATACATACTATAGTATGTTGGTTTTTTATACATTTTCAGGAAACATACTATAGCTTGGCTTTTTATACATTTTCATGACACATACTATAGTATGTTGTTTTTTATACTTTCAGGACACGTACTACAGTATGTTTTTTTATACATTTTCAGGAAACATACTATAGCTTGGCTTTTTATACATTTTCATGACACATACTATAGTATGTTGTTTTTTATACTTTTTCAGGACACATACCACAGTATGTTACTTAATACATTTTCAAGACACATACTATAGTATGTTTATTTTTATACATTTTCAGGACACATACTAAAGTATTTAGATTTTTATACTTTTTCAGGACACATACTATAGTATTTTTATACATTTTCAGGACACATACTAAAGTATGTATTTTACACATTTTCAGGACACATACAAAAGTATGTTGTTTTTTATACTTTTTCAGGGCAAATACTACAGTATGTTTTTTCTCTACATTTTCAAGATACATACAATAGTATGTTGTTTTTTTATACATTTTCAGGAAACTTACTATAGCTTTGCTTTTTATTCATTTTCATGACACATACTATAGTATGTTGTTTTTTATACTTTTTCAGGACACATACCACAGTATGTTACTTAATACATTTTCAAGACACTTACTATAGTATGTTTATTTTTATACTTTTTCAGGACCCATACTATAGTATTTTTATACATTTTCAGGACACATACTAAAGTATGTTTTTTACACATTTTCAGGACACATACTAAAGTATGGTTTTTTTTACACATTTTCAGGACACATACTAAAGTATGTTGTTTTTTATACTTTTTCAGGGCAAATACTACAGTATGTTTTTTCTCTGCATTTTCAAGATACATACTGAAGTATGTTGTTTTTTATACTTTTTCAGGGCAAATACTATGGAATTTTTTTTTCTAATGTTAAAGATACATACTATACTATGTTGTTTTTTTTTTACACATTTTCAGGAAACATATTATAGCTTGGCTTTTTATACATTTTCATGACACATACTATAGTATGTTGTTTTTTATACTTTTTCAGGACACATACTACAGTATGTTTTTTCTCTACATTTTCAAGATACATTTTCAGGAAACATATTATAGCTTGGCTTTTTATACATTTTCAAGAAACATACTATAGTATGTTTATTTTTATACTTTTTCTGGACACATACTATAGTATTTTTATACATTTTCAGGACACATACTAAAGTATTTAGTTTTTATACTTTTTCAGGACACATACTACAGTATGTTTTTTCATACATTTTTAGGACACATACTAAAGTATGTTTTTGTTACACATTTTCAGGACACATACTATAGCTTGGCCTTTTATACATTTTCATGACACATACTATAGTATGTTGTTTTTTATAATTTTTCAGGACACATACTACAGTATGTTGTTTTTTATACTTTTCAGGACACATTCTACAGTATGTTTTTTAATACATTTTCAGGACACATACTAAAGTATGTTTTTTTACACATTTTCAGGACATATACTAAAGTATGTTGTTTTTTATACATTTCAGGACACATACTACAGTATGTTTTTTAATACATTTTCAGGACACATACTAAAGTATATATTTTTTACACATTTTCAGGACACATACCACAGTATGTTACTTAATACATTTTCAAGACACATACTATAGTATGTTTATTTTTATACTTTTTCAGGACACATACTATAGTAATTTTATACATTTTGAGGACACATACAAAAGTATTTAGTTTTTTATACTTTTTCATGACACATACTATAGTATGTTGTTTTTTATACTTTTTCAGGACACATACTACAGTGTGTTTTTTAATACATTTTCAGGACACATACTAAAGTATGGTTATTTTTTACACATTTTCAGGACACATACTAAAGTATGTTGTTTTTTATACTTTTTCAGGGCAAATACTACAGTATGTTTTTTCTCTACATTTTCAAGATACATACTATAGTATGTTGTTTTTTTATACATTTTCAGGAAACATAATATAGCTTGACTTTTTATACATTTTCATGACACATACTATAGTATATTGTTTTTTATACTTTTTCAGGACACATACTACAGTATGTTTATTTTTATACATAAACAGGACACTTGCAGTAGTATGTTGTTGTTGTTTTATACAAATTTTCAGGACACATACTATAGTATGTTGTTTTTTATACATTTTCAGGACACATACTGTAGAATTTTTATACATTTTCAGAACACATACCAAAGTGTGTTTTTTTCCCCTTATTCAGGACACATACTAAAGTATGTTGTTTTTATACTTTTTCAGAGCAAATACTACAGTATGTTTTTTCTCTACATTTTCAAGATACATACTATAGTATGTTGTTTTTTTATACATTTTCAGGAAACATACCGTAGCTTGGCTTTTTATACATTTTCATGACACATACTATAGTATGTTGTTTTTTATACTTTTTCAGGGCAAATACTACATTATGTTTTTTTAATACATTTTCAGGACACATACTAAAGTATGTTTTTTTACACATTTTCAGGACACAAACTATAGTATGTTGTTTTTTTTTACTTTTTCAGGACACATACTACAGTATGTTTTTTTACACATTTTCAGGACACATACTAAAGTATGTTGTTTTTTATACTTTTTCAGGGCAAATACTACAGTATGTTTTTTCTCTACATTTTCAAGATACATACTATAGTATGTTTTTTTAATACATTTTCAGGAAACATACTATAGCTTGGCTTTTTATTCGTTTTCATGACACATACTATAGTATGTTGTTTTTTATACTTTTTCAGGGCAAATACTACATTATGTTTTTTAATACATTTTCAGGACACATACTAAAGTATGTTTTTTTACACATTTTCAGGACACAAACTATAGTATGTTTTTTTTTTACTTTTTCAGGACACATACTACAGTATGTTTTTTTTACACATTTTCAGGACACATACTAAAGTATGTTGTTTTTTATACTTTTTCATGGCAAATACTACAGTATGTTTTTCTCTACATTTTCAAGATACATACTATAGTATGTTTTTTTAATACATTTTCAGGAAACATAATTTAGCTTGGCTTTTTATACATTTTCATGTTGTTTTTTATACTTTTTCAGGACACATACTACAGTATGTTGTTTTTTATACTTTTTCAGGACACATACTACAGTATGTTTTTTAATACATTTTCAGGACACATACTAAAGTATGTTGTTTTTTATACTTTTTCAGGGCAAATACTACAGTATGTTTTTTAATACATTTTCAGGACACATACTAAAGTATGTTTTTTTACACATTTTCAGGACACATACTATAGTATGTTGTTTTTTATACCTTTTCAGGACACATACTACAGTATGTTTTTTAATACATTTTCAGGACACATACTAAAGTATGTTTTTTTACTTATTTTCAGGACACATACTAAAGTATGTTGTTTTTTATACTTTTTGAGGGCAAATACTACAGTATGTTTTTTCTCTACATTTTCAAGATACATACTATAGTATGTTTTTTTTATACATTTTCAGGAAACATACTATAGCTTGGCTTTTTATTCATTTTCATGACACATACAATAGTATGTTGTTTTTTATACTTTTTCAGGACACATACTACAGTATGTTTTTTAATACATTTTCAAGACACATACTAAAGTATGTTGTTTTTTATACTTTTTCAGGGCAAATACTACAGTATGTTTTTTAATACATTTTCAGGACACATACTAAAGTATGTTTTTTTACACATTTTCAGGACACATACTATAGTATGTTGTTTTTTATACTTTTTCAGGACACATACTACAGTATGTTTTTCAATACATTTTCAGGACACATACTAAATTATGTTGTTTTTTAATACTTTTTCAGGGCAAATACTACAGTATGTTTTTTCTCTACATTTTCAAGATACATACTATAGTATGTTGTTTTTTATACATTTTCAGGAAACATACTATAGCTTGGCTTCTTATTCATTTTCATGACACATACAATAGTATGTTGTTTTTTATACTTTTTCAGGACACATACCACAGTATGTTACTTAATACATTTTCAAGACACATACTATAGTATGTTGTTTTTTATACTTTTTCAGGACACATACTACAGTATGTTTTTTAATACATTTTCAGGACACATACTAAAGTATGTTTTTTTTACACATTTTCAGGACACATACTAAAGTATGTTGTTTTTATACTTTTTCAGGACATATACTACAGTATGTTTTTTAATACATTTTCAGGACACATACTAAAGTATGTTTTTTTACACATTTTCAGGACACATACTAAAGTATGTTGTTTTTTATACTTTTTCAGGGCAAATACTACAGTATGTTTTTTAATACATTTTCAGGACACATACTAAAGTATGTTTTTTTTACACATTTCCAGGACACATACTATAGTATGTTGTTTTTTATACTTTTTCAGGACACATACTACAGTATGTTTTTAATACATTTTCAGGACACATACTAAAGTATGTTTTTTTTACACATTTTCAGGACACATACTAAAGTATGTTGTTTTTTATACTTTTTCAGGGCAAATACTACAGTATGTTTTTTCTCTACATTTTCAAGATACATACTATAGTATGGTTTTTTTATACATTTTTAGGAAACATACTATAGCTTTGCTTTTTATACATTTTCATGACACATACTATAGTATGTTGTTTTTTATACTTTTTCAGGACACATACCACAGTATGTTACTTAATACATTTTCAAGACACTTACTATAGTATGTTTATTTTTATACTTTTTCAGGACACATACTACAGTATGTTTTTTAATACATTTTCAGGACACATACTAAAGTATGTTTTTTTACACATTTTCAGGACACATACTAAAGTATGTTGTTTTTTATACTTTTTCAGGGCAAATACTACAGTATGTTTTTTAATACATTTTCTGGACACATACTAAAGTATGTTTTTTTACACATTTTCAGGACACATACTAAAGTATGTTGTGTTTTATACTTTTTCAGGGCAAATACTACAGTATGTTTTTTCTCTACATTTTCAAGATACATACTATAGTATGTTGTTTTTTATACATTTTCAGGAAACATACTATAGCTTGGCTTTTAATACATTTTCATGACACATACTAAATTATGTTGTTTTTTATACTTTTTCAGGACACATACTACAGTATGTTTTTAATACATTTTCAGGACACATACTAAAGTATGTTTTTTTACACATTTTCAGGACACATACTAAAGTATGTTTTTTTTACACATTTTCAGGACACATACTAAAGTATGTTGTTTTTTATACTTTTTCAGGACACATACTACAGTATGTTTTTTAATACATTTTCAGGACACATACTAAAGTATGTTTTTTTTACACATTTTGCGGAAACATATTATAGCTTGGCTTTTTATACATTTTCATGACACATACTATAGTATGTTGTTTTTCATACTTTTTCAGGACACATACTATAGTATTTTTATACATTTTCAGGACACATACTAAAGTATTTAGATTTTTATACTTTTTCAGGACACATACTATAGTATTTTCATACATTTTCAGGACACATACTAAAGTATGTTTTTTGACACATTTTCAGGACACATACTAAAGTATGTTGTTTTTTATACTTTTTCAGGGCAAATACTACAGTATGTTTTTTCTCTACATTTTCAAGATACATACTAAAGTATGTTGTTTTTTATACTTTTTCAGGGCAAATACTATAGAATGTTTTTTCTCTAATTTTCAAGATACATACTATAGTATGTTGGGTTGTTTTTACACATTTTCAGGAAACATATTATAGCTTGGCTTTTTATACATTTTCATGACACATACTATAGTATGTTGTTTTTTATACTTTTTCAGGACACATACTACAGTATGTCACTTAATACATTTTCAAGACACATACTATAGTATGTTTATTTTTATACTTTTTCTGGACACATACTATAGTATTTTTATACATTTTCAGGACACATACTAAAGTATTTAGTTTTTTATACTGTTTCAGGGCACATACTAAAATATGTTTTTTTACACATTTTCAGGACACATACTAAAGTATGTTGTGTTTTATACTTTTTCAGGGCAAATACTACAGTATGTTTTTTCTCTACATTTTCAAGATACATACTATAGTATGTTGCTTTTTTTATACATTTTCAGGAAACATACTATAGCTTGGCTTTTTATACATTTTCATGACACATACTATAGTACGTTGTTTTTTATACTTTTTCAGGACACATACTACAGTATGTTTTTTAATACATTTTCAGGACACATACTAAAGTATGTTTTTTACACATTTTCAGGACACATACTAAAGTATGTTGTTTTTTATACTTTTTCAGGGCAAATACTACAGTATGATTTTTCTCTACATTTTCAAGATACATACTATAGTATGTTGTTTTTTATATACATTTTCAGGAAACATACTATAGTATGTTGTTTTTTTATACTTTTTCAGGACACATACTACAGTATGTTTTTTAATACATTTTCAGGACACATACTAAAGTATGTTTTTTTACACATTTTCAGGACACATACTAAAGTATGTTGTTTTTTATACTTTTTCAGGACACATACTACAGTATGTTTTTTAATACATTTTAAGGACACATACTAAAGAATGTTTTTTTTTACACATTTTCAGGACACATACTAAAGTATGTTGTTTTTTATACTTTTTCAGGGCAAATACTACAGTATATTTTAATACATTTTCAGGACACATACTAAAGTATGTTTTTTACACATTTTCAGGACACATACTATAGTATGTTGTTTTTTTATACTTTTTCAGGGCAAATACTACAGTATGTTTTTTCTCTACATTTTCAAGATACATACTATAGTATGTTGTTTTTTTTACACATTTTCAGGAAACATATTATAGCTTGGCTTTTTATACATTTTCATGACACATACTATAGTATGTTGTTTTTTATACTTTTTCAGGACACATACTACAGTATGTTACTTAATACATTTTCAAGACACATACTATAGTATGTTTATTTTTATACTTTTTCTGGACAAATACTATAGTATTTTTATACATTTTCAGGACACATACCAAAGTATTTAGTTTTTTATACTGTTTCAGGACACATACTAAAGTATGTTTTTTACACATTTTCAGGACACATACTAAAGTATGTTGTGTTTTATACTTTTTCAGGGCAAATACTACAGTATGTTTTTTCTCTACATTTTCAAGATACATACTATAGTATGTTGGTTTTTTATATATTTTCAGGAAACATACTATAGCTTGGCTTTTTATACATTTTCATGACACATACTATAGTATGTTGTTTTTTTATACTTTTTCAGGACACACACTACAGTATGTTTTTTAATACATTTTCAGGACACATACTAAAGTATGTTTTTTTACACATTTTCAGGACACATACTAAAGTATGTTGTTTTTATACTTTTTCAGGGCAAATACTACAGTATGTTTTTTCTCTACATTTGCAAGATACATACTATAGTATGTTGTTTTTTATACATTTTCAGGAAACATACTATAGCTTGGCTTTTTATACATCTTCATGACACATACTATAGTATGTTGTTTTTTATACTTTTTCAGGACACATACTACAGTATGTTGTTTTTTATACTTTTTCAGGACACATACTACAGTATGTTTTTTTACACATTTTCAGGACACATACTAAAGTATGTTGTTTTTTATAATTTTCCGGACACATACTACAGTATGTTTTTTAATACATTTTCAGGACACATACTAAAGTATGTTTTTTTACACATTTTCAGGACACATATTAAAGTATGTTGTTTTTTATACTTTTTCAGGGCAAATACTACAGTATGTTTTTTAATAAATTTTCAGGACACATACTAAAGTATGTTTTTTTTACACATTTTCAGGACACATACTATAGTATGTTGTTTTTTATACTTTTTCAGGACACATACTACAGTATGTTTTTTAATACATTTTCAGGACACATACTAAAGTATGTTTTTTTTACAAATTTTCAGGACACATACTAAAGTATGTTGTTTTTTATACTTTTTCAGGGCAAATACTACAGTATGTTTTTTCTCTACATTTTCAAGATACATACTATAGTATGTTGTTGTTTTATACATTTTCAGGAAACATACTATAGCTTGGCTTTTTATACATTTTCATGACACATACTATATTATGTTGTTTTTTATACTTTTTCAGGACACATACCACAGTATGTTACTTAATACATTTTCAAGACACATACTATAGTATGTTTATTTTTATACTTTTTCAGGACACATACTATAGTATTTTTATGCATTTTCAGGACACATACTAAAGTATGTTGTTTTTTATACTTTTTCAGGACACATACTACAGTATGTTTTTTAATACATTTTCAGGACACATACTAAAGTATGTTTTTTACACATTTTCAGGACACATACTAAAGTATGTTGTGTTTTATACTTTTTCAGGGCAAATACTACAGTATGTTTTTTCTCTACATTTTCAAGATACATACTATAGTATGTTGGTTTTTTTATACATTTTCAGGAAACATACTATAGCTTGGCTTTTTATACATTTTCATGACATACTATAGTATGTTGTTTTTATACTTTTTCAGGACACACACTACAGTATGTTTTTATTACATTTTCAGGACATATACTAAAGTATGTTTTTTTACACATTTTCAGGACACATACTAAAGTATGTTGTTTTTTATACTTTTTCAGTGCAAATACTACAGTATGTTTTTTCTCTACATTTTCAAGATACATACTATAGTATGTTGTTTTTTATACTTTTTCAGGACACATACCACAGTATGTTACTTAATACATTTTCAAGACACATACTTTAGTATGTTTATTTTTTTACTTTTTCAGAACACATACTATAGTATTTTTATACATTTTCAGGACACATACTAAAGTATTTAGTTTTTTATACTTTTTCAGGACATATACTTTAGTATTTTCATACATTTTCAGGACACATACTAAAGTATGTTTTTTTTACACATTTTCAGGACACATACTAAAGTATGTTGTTTTTTTATACTTTTTCAGGGCAAATACTACAGTATGCTTTTTCTCTACATTTTCAAGATGCATACTAAAGTATGTTGTTTTTTATACTTTTTCAGGGCAAATACTATAGAATGTTTTTTCTCTAATTTTCAAGATACATACTATGGTATGTTGGGTTGTTTTTACACATTTTCAGGAAACATATTATAGCTTGGCTTTTTATACATTTTCATGACACATACTATAGTATGTTGTTTTTTATACTTTTTCAGGACACATACTACAGTATGTCACTTAATACATTTTCAAGACACATACTATAGTATGTTTATTTTTATACTTTTTCTGGACACATACTATAGTATTTTTATACATTTTCAGGACACATACTAAAGTATTCAGTTTTTTATACTGTTTCAGGACACATACTAAAGTATGTTTTTTTTACACATTTTCAGTATGTTGTTTTTTATACTTTTTCAGGGCAAATACTACTGTATGATTTTTCTCTACATTTTCAAAATACATACTATAGTATGTTGGTTTTTTTATACATTTTCAGGAAAAATACTATAGCTTGGCTTTTTATACATTTTCATGACACATACTATAGTATGTTGTTTTTTTATACTTTTTCAGGACACATACTACAGTATGTTTTTTAATACATTTTCAGGACACATACTAAAGTATGTTTTTTTACACATTTTCAGGACACATACTAAAGTATGTTGTTTTTTATACTTTTTCAGGACACATACTACAGTATGTTTTTTAATACATTTTAAGGACACATACTAAAGAATGTTTTTTACACATTTTCAGGACACATACTAAAGTATGTTGTTTTTTATACTTTTTCAGGGCAAATACTACAGTATATTTTTAATACATTTTCAGGACACATGCTAAAGTATGTTTTTACACATTTTCAGGACACATACTATAGTATGTTGTTTTTTATACTTTTTCAGGACACATACTACAGTATGTTACTTAATACATTTTCAAGACACATACTATAGTATGTTTATTTTTATACTTTTTCTGGACAAATACTATAGTATTTTTATACATTTTCAGGACACATACCAAAGTATTTAGTTTTTTATACTGTTTCAGGACACATACTAAAGTATGTTTTTTACACATTTTCAGGACACATACTAAAGTATGTTGTGTTTTATACTTTTTCAGGGCAAATACTACAGTATGTTTTTTCTCTACATTTTCAAGATACATACTATAGTATGTTGGGTTTTTATATATTTTCAGGAAACATACTATAGCTTGGCTTTTTATACATTTTCATGACACATACTATAGTATGTTGTTTTTTTATACTTTTTCAGGACACACACTACAGTATGTTTTTTAATACATTTTCAGGACACATACTAAAGTATGTTTTTTTACACATTTTCAGGACACATACTAAAGTATGTTGTTTTTATACTTTTTCAGGGCAAATACTACAGTATGTTTTTTCTCTACATTTGCAAGATACATACTATAGTATGTTGGGTTTTTATATATTTTCAGGAAACATACTATAGCTTGGCTTTTTATACATTTTCATGACACATACTATAGTATGTTGTTTTTTTATACTTTTTCAGGACACACACTACAGTATGTTTTTTAATACATTTTCAGGACACATACTAAAGTATGTTTTTTTACACATTTTCAGGACACATACTAAAGTATGTTGTTTTTTATACTTTTTCAGGACACATACTACAGTATGTTGTTTTTTATACTTTTTCAGGACACATACTACAGTATGTTTTTTTACACATTTTCAGGACACATACTAAAGTATGTTGTTTTTTATAATTTTCCGGACACATACTACAGTATGTTTTTTAATACATTTTCAGGACACATACTAAAGTATGTTTTTTTACACATTTTCAGGACACATATTAAAGTATGTTGTTTTTTATACTTTTTCAGGGCAAATACTACAGTATGTTTTTTAATAAATTTTCAGGACACATACTAAAGTATGTTTTTTTTACACATTTTCAGGACACATACTATAGTATGTTGTTTTTTATACTTTTTCAGGACACATACTACAGTATGTTTTTTAATACATTTTCAGGACACATACTAAAGTATGTTTTTTTTACAAATTTTCAGGACACATACTAAAGTATGTTGTTTTTTATACTTTTTCAGGGCAAATACTACAGTATGTTTTTTCTCTACATTTTCAAGATACATACTATAGTATGTTGTTGTTTTATACATTTTCAGGAAACATACTATAGCTTGGCTTTTTATACATTTTCATGACACATACTATATTATGTTGTTTTTTATACTTTTTCAGGACACATACCACAGTATGTTACTTAATACATTTTCAAGACACATACTATAGTATGTTTATTTTTATACTTTTTCAGGACACATACTATAGTATTTTTATGCATTTTCAGGACACATACTAAAGTATGTTGTTTTTTATACTTTTTCAGGACACATACTACAGTATGTTTTTTAATACATTTTCAGGACACATACTAAAGTATGTTTTTTACACATTTTCAGGACACATACTAAAGTATGTTGTGTTTTATACCTTTTCAGGGCAAATACTACAGTATGTTTTTTCTCTACATTTTCAAGATACATACTATAGTATGTTGGTTTTTTTATACATTTTCAGGAAACATACTATAGCTTGGCTTTTTATACATTTTCATGACATACTATAGTATGTTGTTTTTATACTTTTTCAGGACACACACTACAGTATGTTTTTATTACATTTTCAGGACATATACTAAAGTATGTTTTTTTACACATTTTCAGGACACATACTAAAGTATGTTGTTTTTTATACTTTTTCAGTGCAAATACTACAGTATGTTTTTTCTCTACATTTTCAAGATACATACTATAGTATGTTGTTTTTTATACTTTTTCAGGACACATACCACAGTATGTTACTTAATACATTTTCAAGACACATACTTTAGTATGTTTATTTTTTTACTTTTTCAGAACACATACTATAGTATTTTTATACATTTTCAGGACACATACTAAAGTATTTAGTTTTTTATACTTTTTCAGGACATATACTTTAGTATTTTCATACATTTTCAGGACACATACTAAAGTATGTTTTTTTTACACATTTTCAGGACACATACTAAAGTATGTTGTTTTTTTATACTTTTTCAGGGCAAATACTACAGTATGCTTTTTCTCTACATTTTCAAGATGCATACTAAAGTATGTTGTTTTTTATACTTTTTCAGGGCAAATACTATAGAATGTTTTTTCTCTAATTTTCAAGATACATACTATAGTATGTTGTTTTTTATACTTTTTCAGGACACATACTACAGTATGTCACTTAATACATTTTCAAGACACATACTATAGTATGTTTATTTTTATACTTTTTCTGGACACATACTATAGTATTTTTATACATTTTCAGGACACATACTAAAGTATTCAGTTTTTTATACTGTTTCAGGACACATACTAAAGTATGTTTTTTTTACACATTTTCAGTATGTTGTTTTTTATACTTTTTCAGGGCAAATACTACTGTATGATTTTTCTCTACATTTTCAAGATACATACTATAGTATGTTGGTTTTTTTATACATTTTCAGGAAAAATACTATAGCTTGGCTTTTTATACATTTTCATGACACATACTATAGTATGTTGTTTTTTTATACTTTTTCAGGACACATACTACAGTATGTTTTTTAATACATTTTCAGGACACATACTAAAGTATGTTTTTTTACACATTTTCAGGACACATACTAAAGTATGTTGTTTTTTATACTTTTTCAGGACACATACTACAGTATGTTTTTTAATACATTTTAAGGACACATACTAAAGAATGTTTTTTACACATTTTCAGGACACATACTAAAGTATGTTGTTTTTTATACTTTTTCAGGGCAAATACTACAGTATATTTTTAATACATTTTCAGGACACATGCTAAAGTATGTTTTTACACATTTTCAGGACACATACTATAGTATGTTGTTTTTTAATACTTTTTCAGGGCAAATACTACAGTATGTTTTTTCTCTACATTTTCAAGATACATACTATAGTATGTTGTTTTTTTTACACATTTTCAGGAAACATATTATAGCTTGGCTTTTTATACATTTTCATGACACATACTAAAGTATGTTGTTTTTTATACTTTTTCAGGACACATACTACAGTATGTTACTTAATACATTTTCAAGACACATACTATAGTATGTTTATTTTTATACTTTTTCTGGACACATACTATAGTATTTTTATACATTTTCAGGACACATACCAAAGTATTTAGTTTTTTATACTGTTTCAGGACACATACTAAAGTATGTTTTTTACACATTTTCAGGACACATACTAAAGTATGTTGTGTTTTATACTTTTTCAGGGCAAATACTACAGTATGTTTTTTCTCTACATTTTCAAGATACATACTATAGTATGTTGGTTTTTTATACATTTTCAGGAAACATACTATAGCTTGGCTTTTTATACATTTTCATGACACATACTATAGTATGTTGTTTTTTATACTTTTTCAGGACACACACTACAGTATGTTTTTTAATACATTTTCAGGACACATACTAAAGTATGTTTTTTTACACATTTTCAGGACACATACTAAAGTATGTTGTTTTTATACTTTTTCAGGGCAAATACTACAGTATGTTTTTTCTCTACATTTTCAAGATACATACTATAGTATGTTTTTTTATACATTTTCAGGAAACAGACTATAGCTTGGCTTTTTATACATTTTCATGACACATACTATAGTATGTTGTTTTTTATACTTTTTCAGGACACATACTACAGTATGTTGTTTTTTATACTTTTTCAGGACACATACTACAGTATGTTTTTTTACACATTTTCAGGACACATACTAAAGTATGTTTTTTTACACATTTTCAGGATACATATTAAAGTATGTTGTTTTTTATACTTTTTCAGGGCAAATACTACAGTATGTTTTTTAATAAATTTTCAGGACACATACTAAAGTATGTTTTTTTTACACATTTTCAGGACACATACTATAGTATGTTGTTTTTTATACTTTTTCAGGACACATACTACAGTATGTTTTTTAATACATTTTCAGGACACATATTAAAGTATGTTTTTTTTTTACAAATTTTCAGGACACATACTAAAGTATGTTGTTTTTTATACTTTTTCAGGGCAAATACTACAGTATGTTTTTTCTCTACATTTTCAAGATACATACTATAGTATGTTGTTGTTTTATACATTTTCAGGAAACATACTATAGCTTGGCTTTTTATACATTGTCATGACACATACTATATTATGTTGTTTTTTATACTTTTTCAGGACACATACCACAGTATGTTACTTAATACATTTTCAAGACACATACTATAGTATGTTTATTTTTATACTTTTTCAGGACACATACTATAGTATTTTTATACATTTTCAGGACACATACTAAAGTATGTTGTTTTTTATACTTTTTCAGGACACATACTACAGTATGTTTTTTAATACATTTTCAGGACACATACTAAAGTATGTTTTTTACACATTTTCAGGACACATACTAAAGTATGTTGTGTTTTATACTTTTTCAGGGCAAATACTACAGTATGTTTTTTCTCTACATTTTCAAGAGACATACTATAGTATGTTGGTTTTTTTTATACATTTTCAGGAAACATACTATAGCTTGGCTTTTTATACATTTTCATGACACATACTATAGTATGTTGTTTTTTATACTTTTTCAGGACAAACACTACAGTATGTTTTTAATACATTTTCAGGACATATACTAAAGTATGTTTTTTTACACATTTTCAGGACACATACTAAAGTATGTTGTTTTTTATACTTTTTCAGTGCAAATACTACAGTATGTTTTTTCTCTACATTTTCAAGATACATACTATAGTATGTTGTTTTTTTATACATTTTCAGGAAACATACTATAGCTTGGCTTTTTATACATTTTCATGACACATACTATAGTATGTTGTTTTTTATACTTTTTCAGGACACATACTACAGTATGTTGTTTTTTATACTTTTTCAGGACACATACTACAGTATGTTTTTTAATACATTTTCAGGACACATACTAAAGTATGTTTTTTTACACATTTTCAGGACTTATACTAAAGTATGTTGTTTTTTATACTTTTTCAGAACACATACTACAGTATGTTTTTTAATACATTTTCAGGACACATACTAAATTATGTTTTTTACACATTTTCAGGACACATACTAAAGTATGTTGTTTTTTATACTTTTTCAGGGCAAATACTACAGTATGTTTTTTAATACATTTTCAGGACACATACTAAAGTATGTTTTTTTTACACATTTTCAGGACACATACTATAGTATGTTGTTTTGTATACTTTTTCAGGACACATACTACAGTATGTTTTTTAATACATTTTCAGGACACATACTAAAGTATGTTTTTTTTACACATTTTCAGGACACATACTAAAGTATGTTGTTTTTTATACTTTTTCAGGGCAAATACTACAGTATGTTTTTTCTCTACATTTTCAAGATACATACTATAGTATGTTGTTTTTTTATACATTTTCAGGAAACATACTATAGCTTGGCTTTTTATACATTTTCATGACACATACTATAGTATGTTGTTTTTTATACTTTTTCAGGACACATACCACAGTATGTTACTTAATACATTTTCAAGACACATACTATAGTATGTTTATTTTTATACTTTTTCAGGACACATACTATAGTATTTTTATACATTTTCAGGACACATACTAAAGTATGTTGTTACGCCCCCTCTCTGCAGGTCTAGGAGGATGAGGGGACTAACACAAGAAAATAGGTGTAAAAGTGTGTGTGAGGATAAAGGACGAGGAGGTTCGAGTAAAAACAAAAGGATTTATTAACATAAGGTGTCTGTGGGTAAACGGCATAAATAAGGCTTCGTAATAATAAACTACAACATAAGCAGTCTCACTGCTTATGACAAAGGCTTTCTGCCAAAACGCAAAATATCCCCGGCTCAAAAGTCCTATGGGGAAAAAAAAGAACAACACCACGAAGGTTTAACCCTTAACAAGGCGTGTGAAAACACACTCAGAAGGTACCCGGGCTAATCCTGGATCCTTAGTAGAAAACCTAAACACAAATGAGCGAGGGAGAATCTCAGGCTACTCCTGGATCTCTATCAACAACCTTAAACCCAGCAGGAACAGTGTTAACAGCCTTAAACCCGACTGGTAACGGTCGCTAAAGTGTCCGTGAGCTAAAGGAGAATCTCTGGCTACTCCAGGATCTCTTCGATGTCTGCTGCGTTCCTCCTTTTAAAGAGCTGGGAGCTGCTTGATCGCTGATGAAGATCAGCTGCTGTCTCTGCTGGCGTGCCTCTCTCCGAGGTCCTGAAAGGGCGCTGGAGCGCTGGAGAGTGTGAGCTGGCCGCTCCTGGCGCTGTCCCTGGTGTTGGATCCCGTGCAGCGGGGACAAAAGGCTCAGGCTAGGATGAGAGGACGGACCGAGGGGACGAGGGTCGTCACAGCCTCCCCCTAAACAGCTAAGAAAGACAGTCATTAAAAAGGATTGTCTTTCTTAAAGAACAAGCTCTAAAAACCAACTCAGAGGAAAAAATAACAATGCCTATGGAAAACAAATCTAGGATTCATTTCAGGTTGACAAAAAAAAAAACGAATGAGTCCCCACTGACTGCCTAACATTTCTTCTCTAAAAACTGCAGTCTAGGCTTCATGTGATTGCAGGCGGGCAGATTAAGCACATGTTTTCCTAAGAAAACATACTAACCAGCAAGGAAGAGGGGTGGCCAAGCCGGCCCCTTTTCCTCCTGGGGTGCTCCCGAGATGGTGCCCAAAAGGACACCAACACTAGCCGCGACACACAACACTAATAAAAAAAAAACAAACAGGACATACCCCAAAGGGGGTATACCTCTAAAACCTACCTGGGAACTTACCGCTTCATTTAAGATTATCTGTAAAATCCATAGAATAAAAGAAAGGCACTATTCTGAAAAACCACGAGAGTTGCTCTCGTTTCACTCCTATGAACACGGAAGTGTTTTCTGGTTATTTTTCTTTTACTGTCGCCTTTACAGTGCACCAAAAACCGCGAGACCGATCATCAGCAACCACATCCTCGCGGCTCTTCTTATTCCGGGATCTGAACCAGGGACCTCTCGCACCCAAAGCGAGGATCATACTCCTGTTAAGGTCCCGCACTTGAAGTATGAGGGTCCACCTCAGCAACTGTTGATTTTCATTCCTGGAGAGAAAACTTACACGGTTAAGATCGAGATTAGTGAAATGATGCAAAAACAGTAACACGGCAAGAATGAGACAGAAAGAAAAGGAAAGAGGGTTTGTCGGTCGTGGACTAGAAATGGAACGCAGTGTTAGCTGGTCGTCCCCCTCAGGGATGGGAGTGAAGGATGCGGCTGCGCACACCGCAGCTTCAGAAACCTCTGATGTTGATGCCTGAGGGGACTGGTAAAGCTTCTGCATTTGAACGTGACAAGCCCTAGACTTATGGTGACAATGAGGAATGGAAATACTAGTAGTAGTATAATTGATTTCCCTCACCACAACACAACAACCGGACTCATCACCATCAGTACTCTTAAATTCCCGAAAACATCCATTCAAGCTGTCATCACGACGCTGCTCTTCTCCTAAAGTCAGCCGGGGTAAAGGCAGACACCCCGACGTGAGCGACACGCCTTCATCCTCGGTGTCGGCGGTAATATCCGCATTGTGGTCGTGGACGTGATTGTCCTCTTTATTGTGTCCATCATCAAAGAGAGAGGATAACTGTAAGGTTTCCTCCTGTTTACGTGCCTGGGCACGGGTTATGACACATGCAGGATACATTCTTGGCTGCTCCTTAACGCACGAACTGGTGTCTGAGCACGGGTCGTTTAAAACTTGGAATGGAGGGACCACATTTCCTCCAGCAACATCGTTTCCGAGCAGGAGATTTACTCCAGCGATCGGCAAAGATGGGCAAACCGCCACATCAAAATAACCTCTGGCTAGCTCGCAAGAAAGAAAGACTCTGTGTAACGGCCGAGAAATCGGCTCACCATTTATTCCGTTCAGCAGAACTGACACGCCCGTTGCACTGCTCTCGTTAAAAATCATGACATCGCTAGTTATGAGCGTATGTGATGCCCCAGTATCGCGCAAGATGATAACTGGAGCTTGGTCAGAACTTGACTCATTTAGCTGAACCACACCTTTGGACAAAAATGGTTGAAAACAGTCGTTTATTTCTGTCACGACCTGCTTGTTTTTCGTTATAAAACCAACCTCACGTGAGGGGGAGGTTTTCTGTTCGTTTTTCCTTTTTAATTTGTAACAGTCTTTTACTACATGCCCAGACCGATGACAGTAAACACATCTTGGCTGGTGGGCGTTTACCGAACCGCTGTGAGCAGGCCTCATCATAGGAGGCCGTCTGGCATCTCTGGGTGGCAGTTCGCCACTAACGCGGTGCGTTAATGAATATTCATCCGCCAACAAAGCTGCAGAAGACAAAGTCGCTACCTTTTGTTCATTCAAGTATAAAACGGTGCGCTCCGGTAAACATCTCTTGAACTCCTCTAACAGGATTAATTCCTTCAGCTCAGTAAAAGAAGACACTTTCGATGCTGCAACCCATTTTTCAAATAATAACAGCTTTTCTCTGGCGAACTCGACAAACGTCTGATGTGGCTGTTTATTGGTTAATGCTCGGAATCTTTGTCGGTATGCTTCTGGGACCAGTTCATAAGCAGTTAACACTGCACTTTTCACACATTCGTAATCTAAACTGTCAGAAAGGGACAAAGAAGACATTACCTCCTGGGCTTTTCCGGTGAGCTTGCACTGGAGGATCAACGCCCACACGTCACGAGGCCACTCAAGAGCTGCAGCAATGCGCTCAAATATCTGGAAGTAGCTGTCCACCTCAAACTCCCGAAAAGGTGGCACCAACACAATGCATTTACTTATGTCCAGTCTCTGTTTTATTCCAGGGGTAGTTTCTTCTCTTGTGGTGTCGGGTTCTGTCACATCCTTGTGCGTGTCAACATGTGGGTCATTTTGTTGGGAAATCTCGGCTTGTCTCCAAGCCTGGGCTTCCAGCTCAAGTCTTTTTAGCTTGATCTGTGTGTCGGCTTCCAGATCCATTCTGCGGATCTCCAGCTCCATCACCATCAGACGGCGCTTCTCCTTTTCCTCGGCCTCATTTTTTAGCTGAGCCATTCGGACTTTCAGACGTAGGTTAAAACGCTCCAGCGAACTTGGAGTAGAAGCTGGTGAGACAGGATCAGACTTGGGCAAAGTTAGTGGTGAAGAAGGGGTCTTACTGTGAGCCGGCGGGGTCTGGTAGCCGGGAGCCGTCTCCTCGGGTGCCGCCGAAGATGGTCCTGCTCCGTTCTCATGGCTTGCGGCGTCATCCGCACGCGGGGAAAGGACAGGAAGATCTCCAGTCCCTTTTGCAGGCAGCAATAACTGTCTCTTTTAGAACCTGTTTCGTCATTGTGCAGGTGCCATGGAGATCAAGGTGCTCAGCCACCTCCACCAGATCGCTCTTGCGGCAGGCCTCGAGCGCTTCCCGCGACGGTGCACGCAGAAACTCCTTTAAAGAAAACATAATTATTATAGAGCTCACCTGGGAAGAGCTAAAATACAGAGAGTGAAACCACCAAAATGAAAGAGTCCCAGGGTACTTAACACACACTTAAGCGCAAAAAAAAAAAAAAAAAAAAAACGCGGCGCACAACCTATTTCTTTATTACCGGGCAGACTTAGATTAAGTTCCAATTATTTATAGCTCAAATAAATCCCGGACGAGCCCCCATTATGTTACGCCCCCTCTCTGCAGGTCTAGGAGGATGAGGGGACTAACACAAGAAAATAGGTGTAAAAGTGTGTGTGAGGATAAAGGACGAGGAGGTTCGAGTAAAAACAAAAGGATTTATTAACATAAGGTGTCTGTGGGTAAACGGCATAAATAAGGCTTCGTAATAATAAACTACAACATAAGCAGTCTCACTGCTTATGACAAAGGCTTTCTGCCAAAACGCAAAATATCCCCGGCTCAAAAGTCCTATGGGGAAAAAAAAGAACAACACCACGAAGGTTTAACCCTTAAAAAGGCGTGTGAAAACACACTCAGAAGGTACCCGGGCTAATCCTGGATCCTTAGTAGAAAACCTAAACACAAATGAGCGAGGGAGAATCTCAGGCTACTCCTGGATCTCTATCAACAACCTTAAACCCAGCAGGAACGGTGTTAACAGCCTTAAACCCGACTGGTAACGGTCGCTAAAGTGTCCGTGAGCTAAAGGAGAATCTCTGGCTACTCCAGGATCTCTTCGATGTCTGCTGCGTTCCTCCTTTTAAAGAGCTGGGAGCTGCTTGATCGCTGATGAAGATCAGCTGCTGTCTCTGCTGGCATGCCTCTCTCCGAGGTCCTGAAAGGGCGCTGGAGCGCTGGAGAGTGTGAGCTGGCTGCTCCTGGCGCTGTCCTTGGTGCTGGATCCCGTGCAGCGGGGACAAAAGGCTCAGGCTAGGATGAGAGGACGGACCGAGGGGACGAGGGTTGTCACATATGTTGTTTTTTTATACTTTTTCAGGACACATACTACAGTATGTTTTTTAATACATTTTCAGGACACATACTAAAGTATGTTTTTTACACATTTTCAGGACACATACTAAAGTATGTTGTTTTTTTATACATTTTCAGGGCAAATACTACAGTATGTTTTTTCTCTACATTTTCAAGATACATACTATAGTATGTTGGTTTTTTACACATTTTCAGGAAACATATTATAGCTTGGCTTTTTATACATTTTCATGACACATACTATAGTATGTTGTTTTTTATACTTTTTCAGGACACATACTACAGTATGTTACTTAATGCATTTTCAAGACACATACTATAGTATGTTTATTTTTATACTTTTTCTGGACACATACTATAGTATTTTTATACATTTTCAGGACACATACTAAAGTATTTAGTTTTTTATACTGTTTCAGGACACATACTAAAGTATGTTTTTTTACACATTTTCAGGACACATACTAAAGTATGTTTTTTTTACACATTTTCAGGACACATACTATAGTATGTTGTTTTTATACTTTTTTAGGACACATACTACAGTATGTTTTTTAATACATTTTCAGAACACATACTAAAGTATGTTTCTTTACACATTTTCAGGACACATACTAAAGTATGTTGTTTTTTATACTTTTTCAGGACACATACTACAGTATGTTTTTTAATACATTTTCAGGACACATACTAAAGTATGTTTTTTTACACATTTTCAGGACACATACTAAAGTATGTTGTTTTTTATACTTTTTCAGGGCAAAAACTACAGTATGTTTTTTCTCTACATTTTCAAGATACATACTATAGTATGTTGTTTTTTTATACATTTTCAGGAAACATACTATAGCTTGGCTTTTTATAAATTTTCATGACACATACTATAGTATGTTGTTTTTTATACTTTTTCAGGACACATACTACAGTATGTTGTTTTTTTATACTTTTTCAGGAGAGATACTACAGTATGTTTTTTAATACATTTTCAGGACAAATACTAAAGTATGTTTTTTTACACATTTTCAGGACACATACTAAAGTATGTTGTTTTTTATACTTTTTCAGGACACATACTACAGTATGTTTTTTAATACATTTTCAGGACACATACTAAATTATGTTTTTTTACACATTTTCAGGACACATACTAAAGTATGTTGTTTTTTGTACTTTTTCAGGGCAAATACTACAGTATATTTTTAAAACATTTTCAGGACACATACTAAAGTATGTTTTTTACACATTTTCAGGACACATACTATAGTATGTTGTTTTTTATACTTTTTCAGGGCAAATACTACAGTATGTTTTTCTCTACATTTTCAAGATACATACTATAGTATGTTGTTTTTTTATACATTTTCAGGAAACATACTATAGCTTGGCTTTTTATTCATTTTCATGACACATACTATAGTATGTTGTTTTTTATACTTTTTAAGGACACATACCACAGTATGTTACTTAATACATTTTCAAGACACATACTATAGTATGTTGTTTTTTATACTTTTTCAGGACACATACTACAGTATGTTTTTTAATACATTTTCAGGACACATACTAAAGTATGTTGTTTTTTATACTTTTTCAGGGCAAATACTACAGTATGTTTTTTAATACATTTTCAGGACACATACTAAAGTATGTTTTTTTACACATTTTTAGGACACATACTAAAGTATGTTGTTTTTTATACTTTTTCAGGGCAAATACTACAGTATGTTTTTTCTCTACATTTTCAAGATACATACTAAAGTATGTTGTTTTTATACTTTTTCAGGGCAAATACTACAGTCTGTTCTTTCTCTACATTTTCAAGATACATACTATAGTATGTTTTTTTATACATTTTCAGGAAACATACTATAGCTTGGCTTTTTATACATTTTCATGACACATACTATAGTATGTTTTTTTACACATTTTCAGGACACATACTAAAGTATGTTGTTTTTTATACTTTTTCAGGGCAAATACTACAGTATGTTTTTTCTCTACATTTTCAAGATACATACTAAAGTATGTTGTTTTTTATACTTTTTCAGGATACATACTACAGTATGTTTTTAATACATTTTCAGGACACATACTAAAGTATGTTTTTTTACACATTTTCAGGACACATACTAAAGTATGTTGTTTTTTATACTTTTTCAGGGCAAATATTACAGTATGTTTTTTCTCTACATTTTCAAGATACATACTAAAGTATGTTGTTTTTATACTTTTTCAGGGCAAATACTACAGTCTGTTCTTTCTCTACATTTTCAAGATACATACTATAGTATGTTTTTTTATACATTTTCAGGAAACATACTATAGCTTGGCTTTTTATACATTTTCATGACACATACTATAGTATGTTGTTTTTTTTACTTTTTCAGGACACATACTACAGTATGTTGTTTTTTATACTTTTTCAGGACACATACTACAGTATGTTTTTTAATACATTTTCAGGACACATACTAAAGTATGTTTTTTTACACATTTTCAGGACACATACTAAAGTATGTTGTTTTTTATACTTTTTCAGGACACATACTACAGTATGTTTTTTAATACATTTTCAGAATACATACTAAAGTATGTTTTTTTACACATTTTCAGGACACATACTAAAGTATGTTGTTTTTTATACTTTTTCAGGGCAAATACTACAGTATGTTTTTTAATACAATTTCAGGACACATACTAAAGTATGTTTTTTTACACATTTTCAGGACACATACTATAGTATGTTGTTTTTTATACTTTTTCAGGACACATACTACAGTATGTTTTTTTACACATTTTCAGGACACATACTAAAGTATGTTTTTTTATACTTTTTCAGGGCAAATACTACAGTATGTTTTTTCTCTACATTTTCAAGATACATACTATAGTATGTTGTTTTTTTTATACATTTTCAGGAAACATACTATAGCTTGGCTTTTTATACATTTTCATGTTGTTTTTTATACTTTTTCAGGACACATACTACAGTATGTTGTTTTTTATACTTTTTCAGGACACATACTACAGTATGTTTTTTAATACATTTTCAAGACACATACTATAGTATGTTGTTTTTTATACTTTTTCAGGATACATACTACAGTATGTTTTTAATACATTTTCAGGACACATACTAAAGTATGTTTTTTTACACATTTTCAAGATACATACTAAAGTATGTTGTTTTTATACTTTTTCAGGGCAAATACTACAGTCTGTTCTTTCTCTACATTTTCAAGATACATACTATAGTATGTTTTTTTATACATTTTCAGGAAACATACTATAGCTTGGCTTTTTATACATTTTCATGACGCATACTATAGTATGTTGTTTTTTTTACTTTTTCAGGACACATACTACAGTATGTTGTTTTTTATACTTTTTCAGGACACATACTACAGTATGTTTTTTAATACATTTTCAGAATACATACTAAAGTATGTTTTTTTACACATTTTCAGGACACATACTAAAGTATGTTGTTTTTTATACTTTTTCAGGGCAAATACTACAGTATGTTTTTTAATACATTTTCAGGACACATACTAAAGTATGTTTTTTTACACATTTTCAGGACACATACTATAGTATGTTGTTTTTTATACTTTTTCAGGACACATACTACAGTATGTTTTTTTACACATTTTCAGGACACATACTAAAGTATGTTTTTTTATACTTTTTCAGGGCAAATACTACAGTATGTTTTTTCTCTACATTTTCAAGATACATACTATAGTATGTTGTTTTTTTATACATTTTCAGGAAACATACTATAGCTTGGCTTTTTATACATTTTCATGTTGTTTTTTATACTTTTTCAGGACACATACTACAGTATGTTGTTTTTTATACTTTTTCAGGACACATACTACAGTATGTTTTTTAATACATTTTCAGGACACATACTAAAGTATGTTTTTTTACACATTTTCAGGACACATACTAAAGTATGTTGTTTTTTATACTTTTTCAGGGCAAATACTACAGTATGTTTTTTAATACATTTTCAGGACACATACTAAAGTATGTTTTTTTACACATTTTCAGGACACATACTATAGTATGTTGTTTTTTATACTTTTTCAGGACACATACTACAGTATGTTGTTTTTTATACTTTTTCAGGGCAAATACTACAGTATGTTTTTTCTCTACATTTTCAAGATACATACTATAGTATGTTGTTTTTTATACATTTTCAGGAAACATACTATAGCTTGGCTTTTTATTCATTTTCATGACACATACTATAGTATGTTGTTTTTTATACTTTTTAGGACACATACTAAAGTATGTTTTTTTACACATTTTCAGGACACATACTATAGTATGTTGTTTTTTATACTTTTTCAGGACACATACTACAGTATGTTTTTTAATACATTTTCAGGACACATACTAAAGTATGTTTTTTTACACATTTTCAGGACACATACTAAAGTATGTTGTTTTTTATACTTTTTCAGGGCAAATACTACAGTATGTTTTTTCTCTACATTTTCAAGATACATACTATAGTATGTTGTTTTTTATACATTTTCAGGAAACATACTATAGCTTGGCTTTTATACATTTTCATAGCACATACTATAGTATAATGTTTTTTATACTTTTTCAGGACACATACCACAGTATGTTACTTAATACATTTTCAAGACACTTACTATAGTATGTTTATTTTTATACTTTTTCAGGACACATACTATAGTATTTTTATACATTTTCAGGACACATACTAAAGTATTTTTTTTTACACATTTTCAGGACACATACTAAAGTATGTTGTTTTTTATACTTTTCAGGGCACATACTACAGTATATTTTTTCTCTACATTTTCAAGATACATACTAAAGTATGTTGTTTTTTATACTTTTTCAGGGCAAATACTATAGAATGTTTTTTCTCTAATTTTCAAGATACATACTATAGTATGCTGGTTTTTTTTTTACACATTTTCAGGAAACATATTATAGCTTGGCTTTTTATACATTTTCATGACACATACTATAGTATGTTGTTTTTTTTATACTTTTTCAGGACACATACCACAGTATGTTACTTAATACATTTTCAAGACATATACTACAGTATGTTTATTTTTATTCTTTTTCACGACACATACTATAGTATTTTTATACATTTTCAGGACACATACTAAAGTATGTTGTGTTTTATACTTTTTCAGGGCAAATACAACAGAATGTTTTTTCTCTACATTTTCAAGATACATACTATAGTATGTTGTTTTTTTATACATTTTCAGGAAACATACTATAGCTTGGCTTTTTATACATTTTCATGACACATATATAGTATGTTGTTTTGTATACTTTTTCAGGACACATACTACAGTATGTTGTTTTTTATACTTTTTCAGGACACATACTACAGTATGTTTTTTAATACATTTTCAGGACACATACTAAAGTATGATTTTTTACACATTTTCAGGACCCATACTAAAGTATGTTGTTTTTTTATACCTTTTCAGGTCACATACTACAGTATGTTTTTTAATACATTTTCAGGACACATACTAAAGTATTTTTTTTTACACATTTTCAGGACACATACTAAAGTATGTTGTTTTTTAATACTTTTTCAGGGCAAATACTACAGTATGTTTTTTAATACATTTTCAGGACACATACTAAAGTATGTTTTTTTACACATTTTCAGGACACATACTATAGTATGTTGTTTTTATACTTTTTCAGGACACATACTACAGTATGTTTTTTACACATTTTCAGGACACATACTAAAGTATGTTGTTTTTTATACTTTTTCAGGGCAAATACTACAGTATGTTTTTCTCTACATTTTCAAGATACATACTTTAGTATGTTGTTTTTTTATACATTTTCAGGAAACATACTATAGCTTGGCTTTTTATTCATTTTCATGACACATACTATAGTATGTTGCTTTTTACACTTTTTCAGGACAAATACCACAGTATGTTACTTAATACATTTTCAAGACACATACTATAGTATGTTTATTTTTATACTTTTCAGGACCCATACTATAGTATTTTTATACATTTTCAGGACACATACTAAAGTATGTTTTTTACACATTTTCAGGACACATACTTAAGTATGTTGTTTTTTATACTTTTTCAGGGCAAATACTACAGTATGTTTTTTCTCTACATTTTCAAGATACATACTATAGTATGTTGTTTTTTTATACATTTTCAGGAAACATACTATAGCTTGGCTTTTTATTCATTTTCATGACACATACTATAGTATGTTGTTTTTTATACTATTTCAGGACACATACCACAGTATGTTACTTAATACATTTTCAAGACACATACTATAGTATGTTGTTTTTTATACTTTTTCAGGACACATACTAAAGTATGTTTTTTTACACATTTTCAGGAAACATACTATAGTATGTTGTTTTTTATACTTTTTCAGGACACATACTACAGTATGTTTTTAATACATTTTCAGGACACATACTAAAGTATGTTTCTTTACACATTTTCAGGACACATACTAAAGTATGTTGTTTTTTATACTTTTTCAGGGCAAATACTACAGTATGTTTTTTCTCTACATTTTCAAGATACATACTATAGTATGTTGTTTTTTATACATTTTCAGGAAACATACTATAGCTTGGCTTTTTATTCATTTTCATGACACATACTATAGTATGTTGTTTTTTATACTTTTTCAGGACACATACCACAGTATGTTACTTAATACATTTTCAAGACACATACTATAGTATGTTGTTTTTTATACTTTTTAAGGACACATACTACAGTATGTTTTTTAATACATTTTCAGGACACATACTAAAGTATGTTTTTTTACACATTCTCAGGACACATACTAAATTATGTTGTTTTTTAAACTTTTTCAGGGCAAATACTACAGTATTTTTTTTCTCTACATTTTCAAGATACATACCTTAGTATGTTGTTTTTTATACATTTTCAGGAAACATACTATAGCTTGGCTTTTTATTCATTTTCATGACACATACTATAGTATGTTGTTTTTTATACTTTTCAGGGCACATACCACAGAATGTTACTTAATATCTTTTCAAGACACATACTATAGTATGATTATTTTTATACTTTTTCAGGACCCATACTATAGTATTTTTATACATTTTCAGGACACATACTAAAGTATGTTTTTTTTTACACATTTTCATGTTTATGTTGTTTTTTATACTTTTTCAGGGCAAATACTATTGAATTTTTTTTCTAATTTTCAAGATACATACTATACTATACTATACTAAAATGTATAAATAATTGCATACTATAGTATGTGTCCTAAAAATGTATAAATAATATCATATTATAGTATGTGTCCTAAAAATGTATAAATAATATCATACTAAGGTATGTGTCCTAAAAATGTATAAATAATATCATACTTTAGTATGTGTCCAAAAAATCTAAAAATAATATCATACTATAGTATGTGTCCTAAAAATGTATAAATAATATCATATTATAGTATGTGTCCTAAAAATGTATAAATAATATCATACTACAGTATGTGTCCTAAAAATGTATAAATAATATCATACTTTAGTATGTGTCCAAAAAATGTAAAAATAATATCATACTATAGTATGTGTCCTAAAAATGTATAAATAATATCATACTTTAGTATGTGTCCAAAAAATGTAAAAATAATATCATACTATAGTATGTGTCCTCAAAATTTATGAATAATATCATACTATAGTATGTGTCCTAAAAAATGTAAAAATAATTGCATACTATAGTATGTGTCCTAAAAATGTATAAATAATGTCATACTACAGTATGTGTCCTAAAAATGTATAAATAATATCATACTAAGGTATGTGTCCTAAAAATGTATAAATAATATCATACTTTAGTATGTGTCCAAAAAATGTAAAAATAATATCATACTATAGTATGTGTCCTCAAAATTTATAAATAATATCATACTATAGTATGTGTCCTAAAAAATGTAAACATAATTGCATACTATAGTATGTGTCCTAAAAATGTATAAATAATGTCATACTACAGTATGTGTCCTAAAAATGTATAAATAATATCATACTAAGGTATGTGTCCTAAAAATGTATAAATTATATCATACTTTAGTATGTGTCCAAAAAATGTAAAAATAATATCATACTATTGTATGTGTCCTCAAAATTTATAAATAATATCATACTATAGTATGTGTCCTAAAAAATGTAAAAATAATTGCATACTATAGTATGTGTCCTAAAAATGTATAAATAATGTCATACTACAGTATGTGTCCTAAAAATGTATAAATAATATCATACTAAGGTATGTGTCCTAAAAATGTATAAATAATATCATACTTTAGTATGTGTCCAAAAAATGTAAAAATAATATCATACTATAGTATGTGTCCTAAAAATGTATAAATAATATCATACAAAGGTATGTGTCCTAAAAATGTATAAATAATATCATACTATAGTATGTGTCCTAAAAATGTATAAATAATATCATACTTTAGTATGTGTCCAAAAAATGTAAAAATAATATCATACTATAGTATGTGTCCTCAAAATTTATAAATATTATCATACTATAGTATGTGTCCTAAAAATGTAAAAATAATTGCATACTATAGTATGTGTCCTAAAAATGTATAAATAATGTCATACTACAGTATGTGTCCTAAAAATGTATAAATAATATCATACTAAGGTATGTGTCCTAAAAACGTTTAAATAATATCATACTTTAGTATGTGTCCAAAAAATGTAAAAATAATATCATACTATAGTATGTGTCCTCAAAATTTATAAATAATATCATACTATAGTATGTGTCCTAAAAAATGTAAAAATAATTGCATACTATAGTATGTGTCCTAAAAATGTATAAATAATGTCATACTACAGTATGTGTCCTAAAAATGTATAAATAATATCATACTAAGGTATGTGTCCTAAAAATGTATAAATAATATCATACTTTAGTATGTGTCCAAAAAATGTAAAAATAATATCATACTATAGTATGTGTCCTCAAAATTTATAAATAATATCATACTATAGTATGTGTCCTAAAAAATGTATAAATAATATCATATTATAGTATGTGTCCTAAAAATGTATAAATAATATCATACTACAGTATGTGTCCTAAAAATGTATAAATAATTGCATACTATAGTATGTGTCCTAAAAATGTATAAATAATATCATATTATAGTATGTGTCCTAAAAATGTATAAATAATATCATACTAAGGTATGTGTCCTAAAAATGTATAAATAATATCATATTATAGTATGTGTCCTAAAAATGTATAAATAATATCATACTAAGGTATGTGTCCTAAAAATGTATAAATAATATCATACTTTAGTATGTGTCCAAAAAATGTAAAAATAATATCATACTATAGTATGTGTCCTAAAAATGTATAAATAATATCATACTATGGTATGTGTCCTAAAAATGTATAAATAATATCATACTTTAGTATGTGTCCAAAAAATGTAAAAATAATATCATACTATAGTATGTGTCCTAAAAATGTATAAATAATATCATATTATAGTATGTGTCCTAAAAATGTATAAATAATATCATACTACAGTATGTGTCCTAAAAATGTATAAATAATATCATACTAAGGTATGTGTCCTAAAAATGTATAAATAATATCATACTATAGTATGTGTCCTAAAAATGTATAAATAATATCATACTTTAGTATGTGTCCAAAAAATGTAAAAATAATATCATACTATAGTATGTGTCCTAAAAATGTATAAATATTATCATACTTTAGTATGTGTCCAAAAAATGTAAAAATAATATCATACTATAGTATGTGTCCTCAAAATTTATAAATAATATCATACTATAGTATGTGTCCTAAAAAATGTAAAAATAATTGCATACTATAGTATGTGTCCTAAAAATGTATAAATAATGTCATACTACAGTATGTGTCCTAAAAATGTATAAATAATATCATACTAAGGTATGTGTCCTAAAAATGTATAAATAATATCATACTTTAGTATGTGTCCAAAAAATGTAAAAATAATATCATACTATAGTATGTGTCCTCAAAATTTATAAATAATATCATACTATAGTATGTGTCCTAAAAAATGTAAACATAATTGCATACTATAGTATGTGTCCTAAAAATGTATAAATAATATCATACTATGGTATGTGTCCTAAAAATGTATAAATAATATCATACTTTAGTATGTGTCCAAAAAATGTAAAAATAATATCATACTATAGTTTGTGTCCTAAAAATGTATAAATAATATCATACCAATGTATGTGTCTTAAAAAATGTAAAAATAATTGCTTACTATAGTATTTGTCCTAAACATGTATAAATAATATAATACTAAGGTTTGTGTCCTAAAAATGTATAAATAATATCCTACTAAGGTATGTGTCCTAAAAATGTATAAATAATATCATACTATATTATGTGTCCAAAAAATGTATAAATAATATCATACTTTAGTATGTGTCCAAAAAATGTAAAAATGATATCATACTATAGTATGTGTCCTAAAAATGTATAAATTATTTAATACTATAGTATGTGTCCTAAAAATGTAAAAATAATTGCATACTATAGTATGTGTCCTAAAAATGTATAAATAATATCATACTACAGTATGTGTCCTAAAAATGTATAAATAATGTCATACTAAGGTATGTGTCCTAAAAATGTATAAATAATATCATACTATAGTATGTGTCCTAAAAATGTATAAATAATATCATACTAAGGTATGTGTCCTAAAAATGTATAAATAATATCATACTATAGTATGTGTCCTAAAAAATGTTAAAAAATTGCATACTATACTATGTGTCCTAAAAATGTATAAATAATATCATACTAAGGTATGTGTCCTAAAAATGTATAAATAATATCATACTAAGGTATGTGTCCTAAAAATGTATAAATAATATCATACTATAGTATGTGTCCTAAAAATGTATAAATAATATCATACTTTAGTATGTGTCAAAAAAATGTAAAAATAATATCATACTATAGTATGTGTCCTCAAAATTTATAAATAATATCATATTATAGTATGTGTCCTAAAAATGTATAAATAATATCATACTACAGTATGTCTCCTAAAAATGTATAAATAATATCATATTATAGTATGTGTCCTAAAAATGTATAAATAATTGCATACTATAGTATGTGTCCTAAAAATGTATAAATAATATCATATTATAGTATGTGTCCTAAAAATGTATAAATAATATCATACTAAGGTATGTGTCCTAAAAATGTATAAATAATATCATATTATAGTATGTGTCCTAAAAATGTATAAATAATATCATACTAAGGTATGTGTCCTAAAAATGTATAAATAATATCATACTTTAGTATGTGTCCAAAAAATGTAAAAATAATATCATACTATAGTATGTGTCCTAAAATGTATAAATAATATCATATTATAGTATGTGTCCTAAAAATGTATAAATAATATCATACTACAGTATGTGTCCTAAAAATGTATAAATAATTGCATACTATAGTATGTGTCCTAAAAATGTATAAATAATATCATATTATAGTATGTGTCCTAAAAATGTATAAATAATATCATACTAAGGTATGTGTCCTAAAAATGTATAAATAATATCATATTATAGTATGTGTCCTAAAAATGTATAAATAATATCATACTAAGGTATGTGTCCTAAAAATGTATAAATAATATCATATTATAGTATGTGTCCTAAAAATGTATAAATAATATCATACTACAGTATGTGTCCTAAAAATGTATAAATAATATCATATTATAGTATGCGTCCTAAAAATGTATAAATAATATCATACTACAGTATGTGTCCTAAAAATGTATAAATAATTGCATACTATAGTATGTGTCCTAAAAATGTATAAATAATATCATATTATAGTATGTGTCCTAAAAATGTATAAATAATATCATACTAAGGTATGTGTCCTAAAAATGTATAAATAATATCATACTAAGGTATGTGTCCTAAAAATGTATAAATAATATCATACTTTAGTATGTGTCCAAAAAATGTAAAAATAATATCATACTATAGTATGTGTCCTAAAAATGTATAAATAATATCATACTAAGGTATGTGTCCTAAAAATGTATAAATAATATCATACTTTAGTATGTGTCCAAAAAATGTAAAAATAATATCATACTATAGTATGTGTCCTAAAAATGTATAAATAATATCATATTATAGTATGTGTCCTAAAAATTTATAAATAATATCATACTACAGTATGTGTCCTAAAAATGTATAAATAATATCATACTAAGGTATGTGTCCTAAAAATGTATAAATAATATCATACTATAGTATGTGTCCTAAAAATGTATAAATAATATCATACTTTAGTATGTGTCCAAAAAATGTAAAAATAATATCATACTATAGTATGTGTCCTAAAAATGTATAAATAATATCATACTTTAGTATGTGTCCAAAAAATGTAAAAATAATATCATACTATAGTATGTGTCCTCAAAATTTATAAATAATATCATACTATAGTATGTGTCCTAAAAAATGTAAAAATAATTGCATACTATAGTATGTGTCCTAAAAATGTATAAATAATGTCATACTACAGTATGTGTCCTAAAAATGTATAAATAATATCATACTTTAGTATGTGTCCAAAAAATGTAAAAATAATATCATACTATAGTATGTGTCCTCAAAATTTATAAATAATATCATACTATAGTATGTGTCCTAAAAAATGTAAACATAATTGCATACTATAGTATGTGTCCTAAAAATGTATAAATAATATCATACTATGGTATGTGTCCTAAAAATGTATAAATAATATCATACTTTAGTATGTGTCCAAAAAATGTAAAAATAATATCATACTATAGTTTGTGTCCTAAAAATGTATAAATAATATCATACCAATGTATGTGTCTTAAAAAATGTAAAAATAATTGCTTACTATAGTATTTGTCCTAAACATGTATAAATAATATAATACTAAGGTTTGTGTCCTAAAAATGTATAAATAATATCCTACTAAGGTATGTGTCCTAAAAATGTATAAATAATATCATACTATATTATGTGTCCAAAAAATGTATAAATAATATCATACTTTAGTATGTGTCCAAAAAATGTAAAAATGATATCATACTATAGTATGTGTCCTAAAAATGTATAAATTATTTAATACTATAGTATGTGTCCTAAAAATGTAAAAATAATTGCATACTATAGTATGTGTCCTAAAAATGTATAAATAATATCATACTACAGTATGTGTCCTAAAAATGTATAAATAATGTCATACTAAGGTATGTGTCCTAAAAATGTATAAATAATATCATACTATAGTATGTGTCCTAAAAATGTATAAATAATATCATACTAAGGTATGTGTCCTAAAAATGTATAAATAATATCATACTATAGTATGTGTCCTAAAAAATGTTAAAAAAATTGCATACTATACTATGTGTCCTAAAAATGTATAAATAATATCATACTAAGGTATGTGTCCTAAAAATGTATAAATAATATCATACTAAGGTATGTGTCCTAAAAATGTATAAATAATATCATACTATAGTATGTGTCCTAAAAATGTATAAATAATATCATACTTTAGTATGTGTCAAAAAAATGTAAAAATAATATCATACTATAGTATAAGTCCTCAAAATTTATAAATAATATCATATTATAGTATGTGTCCTAAAAATGTATAAATAATATCATACTACAGTATGTCTCCTAAAAATGTATAAATAATATCATATTATAGTATGTGTCCTAAAAATGTATAAATAATATCATACTACAGTATGTGTCCTAAAAATGTATAAATAATTGCATACTATAGTATGTGTCCTAAAAATGTATAAATAATATCATATTATAGTATGTGTCCTAAAAATGTATAAATAATATCATACTAAGGTATGTGTCCTAAAAATGTATAAATAATATCATATTATAGTATGTGTCCTAAAAATGTATAAATAATATCATACTAAGGTATGTGTCCTAAAAATGTATAAATAATATCATACTTTAGTATGTGTCCAAAAAATGTAAAAATAATATCATACTATAGTATGTGTCCTAAAATGTATAAATAATATCATATTATAGTATGTGTCCTAAAAATGTATAAATAATATCATACTACAGTATGTGTCCTAAAAATGTATAAATAATTGCATACTATAGTATGTGTCCTAAAAATGTATAAATAATATCATATTATAGTATGTGTCCTAAAAATGTATAAATAATATCATACTAAGGTATGTGTCCTAAAAATGTATAAATAATATCATATTATAGTATGTGTCCTAAAAATGTATAAATAATATCATACTAAGGTATGTGTCCTAAAAATGTATAAATAATATCATATTATAGTATGTGTCCTAAAAATGTATAAATAATATCATACTACAGTATGTGTCCTAAAAATGTATAAATAATATCATATTATAGTATGCGTCCTAAAAATGTATAAATAATATCATACTACAGTATGTGTCCTAAAAATGTATAAATAATTGCATACTATAGTATGTGTCCTAAAAATGTATAAATAATATCATATTATAGTATGTGTCCTAAAAATGTATAAATAATATCATACTAAGGTATGTGTCCTAAAAATGTATAAATAATATCATACTAAGGTATGTGTCCTAAAAATGTATAAATAATATCATACTTTAGTATGTGTCCAAAAAATGTAAAAATAATATCATACTATAGTATGTGTCCTAAAAATGTATAAATAATATCATACTAAGGTATGTGTCCTAAAAATGTATAAATAATATCATACTTTAGTATGTGTCCAAAAAATGTAAAAATAATATCATACTATAGTATGTGTCCTAAAAATGTATAAATAATATCATATTATAGTATGTGTCCTAAAAATTTATAAATAATATCATACTACAGTATGTGTCCTAAAAATGTATAAATAATATCATACTAAGGTATGTGTCCTAAAAATGTATAAATAATATCATACTATAGTATGTGTCCTAAAAATGTATAAATAATATCATACTTTAGTATGTGTCCAAAAAATGTAAAAATAATATCATACTATAGTATGTGTCCTAAAAATGTATAAATAATATCATACTTTAGTATGTGTCCAAAAAATGTAAAAATAATATCATACTATAGTATGTGTCCTCAAAATTTATAAATAATATCATACTATAGTATGTGTCCTAAAAAATGTAAAAATAATTGCATACTATAGTATGTGTCCTAAAAATGTATAAATAATGTCATACTACAGTATGTGTCCTAAAAATGTATAAATAATATCATACTTTAGTATGTGTCCAAAAAATGTAAAAATAATATCATACTATAGTATGTGTCCTCAAAATTTATAAATAATATCATACTATAGTATGTGTCCTAAAAAATGTAAACATAATTGCATACTATAGTATGTGTCCTAAAAATGTATAAATAATATCATACTATGGTATGTGTCCTAAAAATGTATAAATAATATCATACTTTAGTATGTGTCCAAAAAATGTAAAAATAATATCATACTATAGTTTGTGTCCTAAAAATGTATAAATAATATCATACCAATGTATGTGTCTTAAAAAATGTAAAAATAATTGCTTACTATAGTATTTGTCCTAAACATGTATAAATAATATAATACTAAGGTTTGTGTCCTAAAAATGTATAAATAATATCCTACTAAGGTATGTGTCCTAAAAATGTATAAATAATATCATACTATATTATGTGTCCAAAAAATGTATAAATAATATCATACTTTAGTATGTGTCCAAAAAATGTAAAAATGATATCATACTATAGTATGTGTCCTAAAAATGTATAAATTATTTAATACTATAGTATGTGTCCTAAAAATGTAAAAATAATTGCATACTATAGTATGTGTCCTAAAAATGTATAAATAATATCATACTACAGTATGTGTCCTAAAAATGTATAAATAATGTCATACTAAGGTATGTGTCCTAAAAATGTATAAATAATATCATACTATAGTATGTGTCCTAAAAATGTATAAATAATATCATACTAAGGTATGTGTCCTAAAAATGTATAAATAATATCATACTATAGTATGTGTCCTAAAAAATGTTAAAAAAATTGCATACTATACTATGTGTCCTAAAAATGTATAAATAATATCATACTAAGGTATGTGTCCTAAAAATGTATAAATAATATCATACTAAGGTATGTGTCCTAAAAATGTATAAATAATATCATACTATAGTATGTGTCCTAAAAATGTATAAATAATATCATACTTTAGTATGTGTCAAAAAAATGTAAAAATAATATCATACTATAGTATGTGTCCTCAAAATTTATAAATAATATCATATTATAGTATGTGTCCTAAAAATGTATAAATAATATCATACTACAGTATGTCTCCTAAAAATGTATAAATAATATCATATTATAGTATGTGTCCTAAAAATGTATAAATAATATCATACTACAGTATGTGTCCTAAAAATGTATAAATAATTGCATACTATAGTATGTGTCCTAAAAATGTATAAATAATATCATATTATAGTATGTGTCCTAAAAATGTATAAATAATATCATACTAAGGTATGTGTCCTAAAAATGTATAAATAATATCATATTATAGTATGTGTCCTAAAAATGTATAAATAATATCATACTAAGGTATGTGTCCTAAAAATGTATAAATAATATCATACTTTAGTATGTGTCCAAAAAATGTAAAAATAATATCATACTATAGTATGTGTCCTAAAATGTATAAATAATATCATATTATAGTATGTGTCCTAAAAATGTATAAATAATATCATACTACAGTATGTGTCCTAAAAATGTATAAATAATTGCATACTATAGTATGTGTCCTAAAAATGTATAAATAATATCATATTATAGTATGTGTCCTAAAAATGTATAAATAATATCATACTAAGGTATGTGTCCTAAAAATGTATAAATAATATCATATTATAGTATGTGTCCTAAAAATGTATAAATAATATCATACTAAGGTATGTGTCCTAAAAATGTATAAATAATATCATATTATAGTATGTGTCCTAAAAATGTATAAATAATATCATACTACAGTATGTGTCCTAAAAATGTATAAATAATATCATATTATAGTATGCGTCCTAAAAATGTATAAATAATATCATACTACAGTATGTGTCCTAAAAATGTATAAATAATTGCATACTATAGTATGTGTCCTAAAAATGTATAAATAATATCATATTATAGTATGTGTCCTAAAAATGTATAAATAATATCATACTAAGGTATGTGTCCTAAAAATGTATAAATAATATCATATTATAGTATGTGTCCTAAAAATGTATAAATAATATCATACTAAGGTATGTGTCCTAAAATTGTATAAATAATATCATACTTTAGTATGTGTCCAAAAAATGTAAAAATAATATCATACTATAGTATGTGTCCTAAAAATGTATAAATAATATCATATTATAGTATGTGTCCTAAAAATGTATAAATAATATCATACTACAGTATGTGTCCTAAAAATGTATAAATAATATCATACTAAGGTATGTGTCCTAAAAATGTATAAATAATATCATACTTTAGTATGTGTCCAAAAAATGTAAAAATAATATCATACTATAGTATGTGTCCTAAAAATGTATAAATAATATCATATTATAGTATGTGTCCTAAAAATGTATAAATAATATCATACTAAGGTATGTGTACTAAAAATGTATAAATAATATCATACTTTAGTATGTGTCCAAAAAATGTAAAAATAATATCATACTATAGTTTGTGTCCTAAAAATGTATAAATAATATCATACCAATGTATGTGTCTTAAAAAATGTAAAAATAATTGCTTACTATAGTATTTGTCCTAAAAATGTATAAATAATATAATACTAAGGTTTGTGTCCTAAAAATGTATAAATAATATCATACTAAGGTATGTGTCCTAAAAATGTATAAATAATATCATACTACATTATGTGTCCAAAAAATGTATAAATAATATCATACTTTAGTATGTGTCCAAAAAATGTAAAAATGATATCATACTATAGTATGTGTCCTAAAAATGTATAAATTATTTAATACTATAGTATGTGTCCTAAAAATGTAAAAATAATTGCAAACTATAGTATGTGTCCTAAAATGTATAAATAATGTCATACTACAGTATGTGTCCTAAAAATGTATAAATAATGTCATACTAAGGTATGTGTCCTAAAAATGTATAAATAATATCATACTATAGTATGTGTCCTAAAAATGTATAAATAATACCATACTAAGGTATGTGTCCTAAAAATGTATAAATAATATCATACTATAGTATGTGTCCTAAAAATGTTAAAAAAATTGCATACTATACTATGTGTCCTAAAAATGTATAAATAATATCATACTAAGGTATGTGTCCTAAAAATGTATAAATAATATCATACTAAGGTATGTGTCCTAAAAATGTATAAATAATATCATACTATAGTATGTGTCCTAAAAATGTATAAATAATATCATACTTTAGTATGTGTCCAAAAAATGTAAAAATAATATCATACTATAGTATGTGTCCTCAAAATTTATAAATAATATCATATTATAGTATGTGTCCTAAAAATGTATAAATAATATCATACTACAGTATGTCTCCTAAAAATGTATAAATAATATCATATTATAGTATGTGTCCTAAAAATGTATAAATAATATCATACTACAGTATGTGTCCTAAAAATGTATAAATAATTGCATACTATAGTATGTGTCCTAAAAATGTATAAATAATATCATATTATAGTATGTGTCCTAAAAATGTATAAATAATATCATACTAAGGAATGTGTCCTAAAAATGTATAAATAATATCATATTATAGTATGTGTCCTAAAAATGTATAAATAATATCATACTAAGGTATGTGTCCTAAAAATGTATAAATAATATCATACTTTAGTATGTGTCCAAAAAATGTAAAAATAATATCATACTATAGTATGTGTCCTAAAAATGTATAAATAATATCATATTATAGTATGTGTCCTAAAAATGTATAAATAATATCATACTACAGTATGTGTCCTAAAAATGTATAAATAATTGCATACTATAGTATGTGTCCTAAAAATGTATAAATATTATCATATTATAGTATGTGTCCTAAAAATGTATAAATAATATCATACTAAGGTATGTGTCCTAAAAATGTATAAATAATATCATATTATAGTATGTGTCCTAAAAATGTATAAATAATATCATACTAAGGTATGTGTCCTAAAAATGTATAAATAATATCATATTATAGTATGTGTCCTAAAAATGTATAAATAATATCATACTACAGTATGTGTCCTAAAAATGTATAAATAATATCATATTATAGTATGCGTCCTAAAAATGTATAAATAATATCATACTACAGTATGTGTCCTAAAAATGTATAAATAATTGCATACTATAGTATGTGTCCTAAAAATGTATAAATAATATCATATTATAGTATGTGTCCTAAAAATGTATAAATAATATCATACTAAGGTATGTGTCCTAAAAATGTATAAATAATATCATATTATAGTATGTGTCCTAAAAATGTATAAATAATATCATACTAAGGTATGTGTCCTAAAATTGTATAAATAATATCATACTTTAGTATGTGTCCAAAAAATGTAAAAATAATATCATACTATAGTATGTGTCCGAAAAATGTATAAATAATATCATATTATAGTATGTGTCCTAAAAATGTATAAATAATATCATACTACAGTATGTGTCCTAAAAATGTATAAATAATATCATACTAAGGTATGTGTCCTAAAAATGTATAAATAATATCATACTTTAGTATGTGTCCAAAAAATGTAAAAATAATATCATACTATAGTATGTGTCCTAAAAATGTATAAATAATATCATATTATAGTATGTGTCCTAAAAATGTATAAATAATATCATACTAAGGTATGTGTCCTAAAAATGTATAAATAATATCATACTTTAGTATGTGTCCAAAAAATGTAAAAATAATATCATACTATAGTTTGTGTCCTAAAAATGTATAAATAATATCATACCAATGTATGTCTCATAAAAAATGTAAAAATAATTGCTTACTATAGTATTTGTCCTAAACATGTATAAATAATATAATACTAAGGTTTGTGTCCTAAAAATGTATAAATAATATCATACTAAGGTATGTGTCCTAAAAATGTATAAATAATATCATACTATATTATGTGTCCAAAAATGTATAAATAATATCATACTTTAGTATGTGTCCAAAAAATGTAAAAATGATATCATACTATAGTATGTGTCCTAAAAATGTATAAATTATTTAATACTATAGTATGTGTCCTAAAAATGTTAAAATAATTGCATACTATAGTATGTGTCCTAAAAATGTATAAATAATATCATACTACAGTATGTGTCCTAAAAATGTATAAATATTATCATATTATAGTATGTGTCCTAAAAATGTATAAATAATGTCATACTAAGGTATGTGTCCTAAAAATGTATAAATAATATCATACTATAGTATGTGTCCTAAAAATGTTAAAAAAATTGCATACTATACTATGTGTCCTAAAAATGTATAAATAATATCATACTAAGGTATGTGTCCTAAAAATGTATAAATAATATCATACTAAGGTATGTGTCCTAAAAATGTATAAATAATATCATACTATAGTATGTGTCCTAAAAATGTATAAATAATATCATACTTTAGTATGTGTCCAAAAAATGTAAAAATAATATCATACTATAGTATGTGTCCTCAAAATTTATAAATAATATCATATTATAGTATGTGTCCTAAAAATGTATAAATAATATCATACTACAGTATGTGTCCTAAAAATGTATAAATATTATCATATTATAGTATGTGTCCTAAAAATGTATAAATAATTGCATACTATAGTATGTGTCCTAAAAATGTATAAATAATATCATATTATAGTATGTGTCCTAAAAATGTATAAATAATATCATACTAAGGTATGTATCCTAAAAATGTATAAATAATATCATATTATAGTATGTGTCCTAAAAATGTATAAATAATATCATACTAAGGTATGTGTCCTAAAAATGTATAAATAATATCATACTTTAGTATGTGTCCAAAAAATGTAAAAATAATATCATACTATAGTATGTGTCCTAAAAATGTATAAATAATATCATATTATAGTATGTGTCCTAAAAATGTATAAATAATATCATACTACAGTATGTGTCCTAAAAATGTATAAATAATATCATACTAAGGTATGTGTCCTAAAAATGTATAAATAATATCATACTATAGTATGTGTCCTAAAAATGTATAAATAATATCATACTTTAGTATGTGTCCAAAAAATGTAAAAATAATATCATACTATAGTATGTGTCCTCAAAATTTATAAATAATATCATACTATAGTATGTGTCCTAAAAAATGTAAAAATAATTGCATACTATAGTATGTGTCCTAAAAATGTATAAATAATGTCATACTACAGTATGTGTCCTAAAAATGTATAAATAATATCATACTAAGGTATGTGTCCTAAAAATGTATAAATAATATCATACTTTAGTATGTGTCCAAAAAATGTAAAAATAATATCATACTATAGTATGTGTCCTAAAAATGTATAAATAATATCATATTATAGTATGTGTCCTAAAAATGTATAAATAATATCATACTACAGTATGTGTCCTAAAAATGTATAAATAATATCATATTATAGTATGTGTCCTAAAAATGTATAAATAATATCATACTAAGGTATGTGTCCTAAAAATGTATAAATAATATCATACTATAGTATGTGTCCTAAAAATGTATAAATAATATCATACTAAGGTATGTGTCCTAAAAATGTATAAATAATATCATAATTTAGTATGTGTCCAAAAAATGTAAAAATAATATCATACTATAGTATGTGTCCTAAAAATGTATAAATAATATCATACTTTAGTATGTGTCCAAAAAATGTAAAAATAATATCATACTATAGTATGTGTCCTCAAAATTTATAAATAATATCATACTATAGTATGTGTCCTAAAAAATGTAAAAATAATTGCATACTATAGTATGTGTCCTAAAAATGTATAATGTCATACTACAGTATGTGTCCTAAAAATGTATAAATAATATCATACTAAGGTATGTGTCCTAAAAATGTATAAATAATATCATACTTTAGTATGTGTCCAAAAAATGTAAAAATAATATCATACTATAGTATGTGTCCTAAAAATGTATAAATAATATCATACAAAGGTATGTGTCCTAAAAATGTATAAATAATATCATACTATAGTATGTGTCCTAAAAATGTATAAATAATATCATACTTTAGTATGTGTCCAAAAAATGTAAAAATAATATCATACTATAGTATGTGTCCTCAAAATTTATAAATAATATCATACTATAGTATGTGTCCTAAAAATGTAAAAATAATTGCATACTATAGTATGTGTCCTAAAAATGTATAAATAATGTCATACTACAGTATGTGTCCTAAAAATGTAAAAATAATATCATACTATAGTATGTGTCCTCAAAATTTATAAATAATATCATACTATAGTATGTGTCCTAAAAAATGTATAAATAATGTCATACTAAGGTATGTGTCCTAAAAATGTATAAATAATATCATACTAAGGTATGTGTCCTAAAAATGTATAAATAATATCATACTATAGTATGTGTCCTAAAAAATGTTAAAAAAATTGCATACTATACTATGTGTCCTAAAAATGTATAAATAATATCATACTAAGGTATGTGTCCTAAAAATGTATAAATAATATCATACTAAGGTATGTGTCCTAAAAATGTATAAATAATATCATACTATAGTATGTGTCCTAAAAATGTATAAATAATATCATACTTTAGTATGTGTCCAAAAAATGTAAAAATAATATCATACTATAGTATGTGTCCTCAAAATTTATAAATAATATCATATTATAGTATGTGTCCTAAAAATGTATAAATATCATACTACAGTATGTCTCCTAAAAATGTATAAATAATATCATATTATAGTATGTGTCCTAAAAATGTATAAATAATATCATACTACAGTATGTGTCCTAAAAATGTATAAATAATTGCATACTATAGTATGTGTCCTAAAAATGTATAAATAATATCATATTATAGTATGTGTCCTAAAAATGTATAAATAATATCATACTAAGGTATGTGTCCTAAAAATGTATAAATAATATCATATTATAGTATGTGTCCTAAAAATGTATAAATAATATCATACTAAGGTATGTGTCCTAAAAATGTATAAATAATATCATACTTTAGTATGTGTCCAAAAAATGTAAAAATAATATCATACTATAGTATGTGTCCTAAAAATGTATAAATAATATCATATTATAGTATGTGTCCTAAAAATGTATAAATAATATCATACTACAGTATGTGTCCTAAAAATGTATAAATAATTGCATACTATAGTATGTGTCCTAAAAATGTATAAATAATATCAAATTATAGTATGTGTCCTAAAAATGTATAAATAATATCATACTAAGGTATGTGTCCTAAAAATGTATAAATAATATCATATTATAGTATGTGTCCTAAAAATGTATAAATAATATCATACTAAGGTATGTGTCCTAAAAATGTATAAATAATATCATATTATAGTATGTGTCCTAAAAATGTATAAATAATATCATACTACAGTATGTGTCCTAAAAATGTATAAATAATATCATATTATAGTATGCGTCCTAAAAATGTATAAATAATATCATACTACAGTATGTGTCCTAAAAATGTATAAATAATTGCATACTATAGTATGTGTCCTAAAAATGTATAAATAATATCATATTATAGTATGTGTCCTAAAAATGTATAAATAATATCATACTAAGGTATGTGTCCTAAAAATGTATAAATAATATCATATTATAGTATGTGTCCTAAAAATGTATAAATAATATCATACTAAGGTATGTGTCCTAAAATTGTATAATATCATACTTTAGTATGTGTCCAAAAAATGTAAAAATAATATCATACTATAGTATGTGTCCTAAAAATGTATAAATAATATCATATTATAGTATGTGTCCTAAAAATGTATAAATAATATCATACTACAGTATGTGTCCTAAAAATGTATAAATAATATCATAGTAAGGTATGTGTCCTAAAAATGTATAAATAATATCATACTTTAGTATGTGTCCAAAAAATGTAAAAAATAATATCATACTATAGTATGTGTCCTAAAAATGTATAAATAATATCATATTATAGTATGTGTCCTAAAAATGTATAAATAATATCATACTAAGGTATGTGTCCTAAAAATGTATAAATAATATCATACTTTAGTATGTGTCCAAAAAATGTAAAAATAATATCATACTATAGTTTGTGTCCTAAAAATGTATAAATATTATCATACCAATGTATGTGTCTTAAAAAATGTAAAAATAATTGCTTACTATAGTATTTGTCCTAAACATGTATAAATAATATAATACTAAGGTTTGTGTCCTAAAAATGTATAAATAATATCATACTAAGGTATGTGTCCTAAAAATGTATAAATAATATCATACTATATTATGTGTCCAAAAAATGTATAAATAATATCATACTTTAGTATGTGTCCAAAAAATGTAAAAATGATATCATACTATAGTATGTGTCCTAAAAATGTATAAATTATTTAATACTATAGTATGTGTCCTAAAAATGTAAAAATAATTGCATACTATAGTATGTGTCCTAAAAATGTATAAATAATATCATACTACAGTATGTGTCCTAAAAATGTATAAATAATGTCATACTAAGGTATGTGTCCTAAAATGTATAAATAATATCATACTATAGTATGTGTCCTAAAAATGTATAAATAATACCATACTAAGGTATGTGTCCTAAAAATGTATAAATAATATCATACTATAGTATGTGTCCTAAAAATGTTAAAAAATTGCATACTATACTATGTGTCCTAAAAATGTATAAATAATATCATACTAAGGTATGTGTCCTAAAAATGTATAAATAATATCATACTAAGGTATGTGTCCTAAAAATGTATAAATAATATCATACTATAGTATGTGTCCTAAAAATGTATAAATAATATCATACTTTAGTATGTGTCCAAAAAATGTAAAAATAATATCATACTATAGTATGTGTCCTCAAAATTTATAAATAATATCATATTATAGTATGTGTCCTAAAAATGTATAAATAATATCATACTACAGTATGTGTCCTAAAAATGTATAAATAATATCATATTATAGTATGTGTCCTAAAAATGTATAAATAATATCATACTACAGTATGTGTCCTAAAAATGTATAAATAATTGCATACTATAGTATGTGTCCTAAAAATGTATAAATAATATCATATTATAGTATGTGTCCTAAAAATGTATAAATAATATCATACTAAGGTATGTATCCTAAAAATGTATAAATAATATCATATTATAGTATGTGTCCTAAAAATGTATAAATAATATCATACTAAGGTATGTGTCCTAAAAATGTATAAATAATATCATACTTTAGTATGTGTCCAAAAAATGTAAAAATAATATCATACTATAGTATGTGTCCTAAAAATGTATAAATAATATCATATTATAGTATGTGTCCTAAAAATGTATAAATAATATCATACTACAGTATGTGTCCTAAAAATGTATAAATAATATCATACTAAGGTATGTGTCCTAAAAATGTATAAATAATATCATACTATAGTATGTGTCCTAAAAATGTATAAATAATATCATACTTTAGTATGTGTCCAAAAAATGTAAAAATAATATCATACTATAGTATGTGTCCTCAAAATTTATAAATAATATCATACTATAGTATGTGTCCTAAAAAATGTAAAAATAATTGCATACTATAGTATGTGTCCTAAAAATGTATAAATAATGTCATACTACAGTATGTGTCCTAAAAATGTATAAATAATATCATACTAAGGTATGTGTCCTAAAAATGTATAAATAATATCATACTTTAGTATGTGTCCAAAAAATGTAAAAATAATATCATACTATAGTATGTGTCCTAAAAATGTATAAATAATATCATATTATAGTATGTGTCCTAAAAATGTATAAATAATATCATACTACAGTATGTGTCCTAAAAATGTATAAATAATATCATATTATAGTATGTGTCCTAAAAATGTATAAATAATATCATACTAAGGTATGTGTCCTAAAAATGTATAAATAATATCATACTATAGTATGTGTCCTAAAAATGTATAAATAATATCATACTAAGGTATGTGTCCTAAAAATGTATAAATAATATCATACTTTAGTATGTGTCCAAAAAATGTAAAAATAATATCATACTATAGTATGTGTCCTAAAAATGTATAAGTAATATCATACTTTAGTATGTGTCCAAAAAATGTAAAAATAATATCATACTATAGTATGTGTCCTCAAAATTTATAAATAATATCATACTATAGTATGTGTCCTAAAAAATATAAAAATAATTGCATACTATAGTATGTGTCCTAAAAATGTATAAATAATGTCATTCTACAGTATGTGTCCTAAAAATGTATAAATAATATCATACTAAGGTATGTGTCCTAAAAATGTATAAATAATATCATACTTTAGTATGTGTCCAAAAAATGTAAAAATAATATCATACTATAGTATGTGTCATAAAAATGTATAAATAATATCATACAAAGGTATGTGTCCTAAAAATGTATAAATAATATCATACTATAGTATGTGTCCTAAAAATGTATAAATAATATCATACTTTAGTATGTGTCCAAAAAATGTAAAAATAATATCATACTATAGTATGTGTCATCAAAATTTATAAATAATATCATACTATAGTATGTGTCCTAAAAATGTAAAAATAATTGCATACTATAGTATGTGTCCTAAAAATGTATAAATAATGTCATACTACAGTATGTGTCCTAAAAATGTATAAATAATATCATACTAAGGTATGTGTCCTAAAAACGTATAAATAATATCATACTTTAGTATGTGTCCAAAAAATGTAAAAATAATATCATACTATAGTATGTGTCCTCAAAATTTATAAATAATATCATACTATAGTATGTGTCCTAAAAATGTATAAATAATATCATACTAAGGTATGTGTCCTAAAAATGTATAAATAATATCATACTTTAGTATGTGTCCAAAAAATGTAAAAATAATATCATACTATAGTTTGTGTCCTAAAAATGTATAAATATTATCATACCAATGTATGTGTCTTAAAAAATGTAAAAATAATTGCTTACTATAGTATTTGTCCTAAACATGTATAAATAATATAATACTAAGGTTTGTGTCCTAAAAATGTATAAATAATATCATACTAAGGTATGTGTCCTAAAAATGTATAAATAATATCATACTATATTATGTGTCCAAAAAATGTATAAATAATATCATACATTAGTATGTGTCCAAACAATGTAAAAATGATATCATACTATAGTATGTGTCCTAAAAATGTATAAATTATTTAATACTATAGTATGTGTCCTAAAAATGTAAAAATAATTGCATACTATAGTATGTGTCCTAAAAATGTATAAATAATATCATACTACAGTATGTGTCCTAAAAATGTATAAATAATGTCATACTAAGGTATGTGTCCTAAAATGTATAAATAATATCATACTATAGTATGTGTCCTAAAAATGTATAAATAATACCATACTAAGGTATGTGTCCTAAAAATGTATAAATAATATCATACTATAGTATGTGTCCTAAAAATGTTAAAAAATTGCATACTATACTATGTGTCCTAAAAATGTATAAATAATATCATACTAAGGTATGTGTCCTAAAAATGTATAAATAATATCATACTAAGGTATGTGTCCTAAAAATGTATAAATAATATCATACTATAGTATGTGTCCTAAAAATGTATAAATAATATCATACTTTAGTATGTGTCCAAAAAATGTAAAAATAATATCATACTATAGTATGTGTCCTCAAAATTTATAAATAATATCATATTATAGTATGTGTCCTAAAAATGTATAAATAATATCATACTACAGTATGTGTCCTAAAAATGTATAAATAATATCATATTATAGTATGTGTCCTAAAAATGTATAAATAATATCATACTACAGTATGTGTCCTAAAAATGTATAAATAATTGCATACTATAGTATGTGTCCTAAAAATGTATAAATAATATCATATTATAGTATGTGTCCTAAAAATGTATAAATAATATCATACTAAGGTATGTATCCTAAAAATGTATAAATAATATCATATTATAGTATGTGTCCTAAAAATGTATAAATAATATCATACTAAGGTATGTGTCCTAAAAATGTATAAATAATATCATACTTTAGTATGTGTCCAAAAAATGTAAAAATAATATCATACTATAGTATGTGTCCTAAAAATGTATAAATAATATCATATTATAGTATGTGTCCTAAAAATGTATAAATAATATCATACTACAGTATGTGTCCTAAAAATGTATAAATAATATCATACTAAGGTATGTGTCCTAAAAATGTATAAATAATATCATACTATAGTATGTGTCCTAAAAATGTATAAATAATATCATACTTTAGTATGTGTCCAAAAAATGTAAAAATAATATCATACTATAGTATGTGTCCTCAAAATTTATAAATAATATCATACTATAGTATGTGTCCTAAAAAATGTAAAAATAATTGCATACTATAGTATGTGTCCTAAAAATGTATAAATAATGTCATACTACAGTATGTGTCCTAAAAATGTATAAATAATATCATACTAAGGTATGTGTCCTAAAAATGTATAAATAATATCATACTTTAGTATGTGTCCAAAAAATGTAAAAATAATATCATACTATAGTATGTGTCCTAAAAATGTATAAATAATATCATATTATAGTATGTGTCCTAAAAATGTATAAATAATATCATACTACAGTATGTGTCCTAAAAATGTATAAATAATATCATATTATAGTATGTGTCCTAAAAATGTATAAATAATATCATACTAAGGTATGTGTCCTAAAAATGTATAAATAATATCATACTATAGTATGTGTCCTAAAAATGTATAAATAATATCATACTAAGGTATGTGTCCTAAAAATGTATAAATAATATCATACTTTAGTATGTGTCCAAAAAATGTAAAAATAATATCATACTATAGTATGTGTCCTAAAAATGTATAAGTAATATCATACTTTAGTATGTGTCCAAAAAATGTAAAAATAATATCATACTATAGTATGTGTCCTCAAAATTTATAAATAATATCATACTATAGTATGTGTCCTAAAAAATATAAAAATAATTGCATACTATAGTATGTGTCCTAAAAATGTATAAATAATGTCATTCTACAGTATGTGTCCTAAAAATGTATAAATAATATCATACTAAGGTATGTGTCCTAAAAATGTATAAATAATATCATACTTTAGTATGTGTCCAAAAAATGTAAAAATAATATCATACTATAGTATGTGTCATAAAAATGTATAAATAATATCATACAAAGGTATGTGTCCTAAAAATGTATAAATAATATCATACTATAGTATGTGTCCTAAAAATGTATAAATAATATCATACTTTAGTATGTGTCCAAAAAATGTAAAAATAATATCATACTATAGTATGTGTCATCAAAATTTATAAATAATATCATACTATAGTATGTGTCCTAAAAATGTAAAAATAATTGCATACTATAGTATGTGTCCTAAAAATGTATAAATAATGTCATACTACAGTATGTGTCCTAAAAATGTATAAATAATATCATACTAAGGTATGTGTCCTAAAAACGTATAAATAATATCATACTTTAGTATGTGTCCAAAAAATGTAAAAATAATATCATACTATAGTATGTGTCCTCAAAATTTATAAATAATATCATACTATAGTATGTGTCCTAAAAATGTGTAAAAATAATTGCATACTATAGTATGTGTCCTAAAAATGTATAAATAATGTCATACTACAGTATGTGTCCTAAAAATGTATAAATAATATCATACTAAGGTATGTGTCCTAAAAATGTATAAATAATATCATACTTTAGTATGTGTCCAAAAAATGTAAAAATAATATCATACTATAGTATGTGTCCTCAAAATTTATAAATAATATCATACTATAGTATGTGTCCTAAAAAATGTAAAAATAATTGCATACTATAGTATGTGTCCTAAAAATGTATAAATAATGTCATACTACAGTATGTGTCCTAAAAATGTATAAATAATATCATACTAAGGTATGTGTCCTAAAATGTATAAATAATATCATACTTTAGTATGTGTCCAAAAAATGTAAAAATAATATCATACTATAGTATGTGTCCTAAAAATGTATAAATAATATCATATTATAGTATGTGTCCTAAAAATGTATAAATAATATCATACAACAGTATGTGTCCTAAAAATGTATAAATAATTGCATACTATAGTATGTGTCCTAAAAATGTATAAATAATATCATATTATAGTATGTGTCCTAAAAATGTATAAATAATATCATACTAAGGTATGTGTCCTAAAAATGTATAAATAATATCATATTATAGTATGTGTCCTAAAAATGTATAAATAATATCATACTAAGGTATGTGTCCTAAAAATGTATAAATAATATCATACTTTAGTATGTGTCCAAAAAATGTAAAAATAATATCATACTATAGTATGTGTCCTAAAAATGTATAAATAATATCATACTAAGGTATGTGTCCTAAAAATGTATAAATAATATCATACTATAGTATGTGTCCTAAAAATGTAAAAATAATATCATACTATAGTATGTGTCCTAAAAATGTATAAGTAATATCATACTTTAGTATGTGTCCAAAAAATGTAAAAATAATATCATACTATAGTATGTGTCCTCAAAATTTATAAATAATATCATACTATAGTATGTGTCCTAAAAAATATAAAAATAATTGCATACTATAGTATGTGTCCTAAAAATGTATAAATAATGTCATTCTACAGTATGTGTCCTAAAAATGTATAAATAATATCATACTAAGGTATGTGTCCTAAAAATGTATAAATAATATCATACTTTAGTATGTGTCCAAAAAATGTAAAAATAATATCATACTATAGTATGTGTCCTAAAAATGTATAAATAATATCATACAAAGGTATGTGTCCTAAAAATGTATAAATAATATCATACTATAGTATGTGTCCTAAAAATGTATAAATAATATCATACTTTAGTATGTGTCCAAAAAATGTAAAAATAATATCATACTATAGTATGTGTCCTCAAAATTTATAAATAATATCATACTATAGTATGTGTCCTAAAAATGTAAAAATAATTGCATACTATAGTATGTGTCCTAAAAATGTATAAATAATGTCATACTACAGTATGTGTCCTAAAAATGTATAAATAATATCATACTAAGGTATGTGTCCTAAAAACGTATAAATAATATCATACTTTAGTATGTGTCCAAAAAATGTAAAAATAATATCATACTATAGTATGTGTCCTCAAAATTTATAAATAATATCATACTATAGTATGTGTCCTAAAAAATGTAAAAATAATTGCATACTATAGTATGTGTCCTAAAAATGTATAAATAATGTCATACTACAGTATGTGTCCTAAAAATGTATAAATAATATCATACTAAGGTATGTGTCCTAAAAATGTATAAATAATATCATACTTTAGTATGTGTCCAAAAAATGTAAAAATAATATCATACTATAGTATGTGTCCTCAAAATTTATAAATAATATCATACTATAGTATGTGTCCTAAAAAATGTAAAAATAATTGCATACTATAGTATGTGTCCTAAAAATGTATAAATAATGTCATACTACAGTATGTGTCCTAAAAATGTATAAATAATATCATACTAAGGTATGTGTCCTAAAATGTATAAATAATATCATACTTTAGTATGTGTCCAAAAAATGTAAAAATAATATCATACTATAGTATGTGTCCTAAAAATGTATAAATAATATCATATTATAGTATGTGTCCTAAAAATGTATAAATAATATCATACAACAGTATGTGTCCTAAAAATGTATAAATAATTGCATACTATAGTATGTGTCCTAAAAATGTATAAATAATATCATATTATAGTATGTGTCCTAAAAATGTATAAATAATATCATACTAAGGTATGTGTCCTAAAAATGTATAAATAATATCATATTATAGTATGTGTCCTAAAAATGTATAAATAATATCATACTAAGGTATGTGTCCTAAAAATGTATAAATAATATCATACTTTAGTATGTGTCCAAAAAATGTAAAAATAATATCATACTATAGTATGTGTCCTAAAAATGTATAAATAATATCATACTAAGGTATGTGTCCTAAAAATGTATAAATAATATTATACTATAGTATGTGTCCTAAAAATGTATAAATAATATCATACTTTAGTATGTGTCCAAAAAATGTAAAAATAATATCATACTATAGTATGTGTCCTCAAAATTTATAAATAATATCATATTATAGTATGTGTCCTAAAAATGTATAAATAATATCATACTACAGTATGTGTCCTAAAAATGTATAAATAATATCATATTATAGTATGTGTCCTAAAAATGTATAAATAATATCATACTACAGTATGTGTCCTAAAAATGTATAAATAATTGCATACTATAGTATGTGTCCTAAAAATGTATAAATAATATCATATTATAGTATGTGTCCTAAAAATGTATAAATAATATCATACTAAGGTATGTATCCTAAAAATGTATAAATAATATCATATTATAATATGTGTCCTAAAAATGTATAAATAATATCATACTAAGGTATGTGTCCTAAAAATGTATAAATAATATCATACTTTAGTATGTGTCCAAAAAATGTAAAAATAATATCATACTATAGTATGTGTCCTAAAAATGTATAAATAATATCATATTATAGTATGTGTCCTAAAAATGTATAAATAATATCATACTACAGTATGTGTCCTAAAAATGTATAAATAATATCATACTAAGGTATGTGTCCTAAAAATGTATAAATAATATCATACTATAGTATGTGTCCTAAAAATGTATAAATAATATCATACTTTAGTATGTGTCCAAAAAATGTAAAAATAATATCATACTATAGTATGTGTCCTCAAAATTTATAAATAATATCATACTATAGTATGTGTCCTAAAAAATGTAAAAATAATTGCATACTATAGTATGTGTCCTAAAATGTATAAATAATGTCATACTACAGTATGTGTCCTAAAAATGTATAAATAATATCATACTAAGGTATGTGTCCTAAAAATGTATAAATAATATCATACTTTAGTATGTGTCCAAAAAATGTAAAAATAATATCATACTATAGTATGTGTCCTAAAAATGTATAAATAATATCATATTATAGTATGTGTCCTAAAAATGTATAAATAATATCATACTACAGTATGTGTCCTAAAAATGTATAAATAATATCATATTATAGTATGTGTCCTAAAAATGTATAAATAATATCATACTAAGGTATGTGTCCTAAAAATGTATAAATAATATCATACTATAGTATGTGTCCTAAAAATGTATAAATAATATCATACTAAGGTATGTGTCCTAAAAATGTATAAATAATATCATACTTTAGTATGTGTCCAAAAAATGTAAAAATAATATCATACTATAGTATGTGTCCTAAAAATGTATAAATAATATCATACTTTAGTATGTGTCCAAAAAATGTAAAAATAATATCATACTATAGTATGTGTCCTCAAAATTTATAAATAATATCATACTATAGTATGTGTCCTAAAAAATATAAAAATAATTGCATACTATAGTATGTGTCCTAAAAATGTATAAATAATGTCATTCTACAGTATGTGTCCTAAAAATGTATAAATAATATCATACTAAGGTATGTGTCCTAAAAATGTATAAATAATATCATACTTTAGTATGTGTCCAAAAAATGTAAAAATAATATCATACTATAGTATGTGTCCTAAAAATGTATAAATAATATCATACAAAGGTATGTGTCCTAAAAATGTATAAATAATATCATACTATAGTATGTGTCCTAAAAATGTATAAATAATATCATACTTTAGTATGTGTCCAAAAAATGTAAAAATAATATCATACTATAGTATGTGTCCTCAAAATTTATAAATAATATCATACTATAGTATGTGTCCTAAAAATGTAAAAATAATTGCATACTATAGTATGTGTCCTAAAAATGTATAAATAATGTCATACTACAGTATGTGTCCTAAAAATGTATAAATAATATCATACTAAGGTATGTGTCCTAAAAACGTATAAATAATATCATACTTTAGTATGTGTCCAAAAAATGTAAAAATAATATCATACTATAGTATGTGTCCTCAAAATTTATAAATAATATCATACTATAGTATGTGTCCTAAAAAATGTAAAAATAATTGCATACTATAGTATGTGTCCTAAAAATGTATAAATAATGTCATACTACAGTATGTGTCCTAAAAATGTATAAATAATATCATACTAAGGTATGTGTCCTAAAAATGTATAAATAATATCATACTTTAGTATGTGTCCAAAAAATGTAAAAATAATATCATACTATAGTATGTGTCCTCAAAATTTATAAATAATATCATACTATAGTATGTGTCCTAAAAAATGTAAAAATAATTGCATACTATAGTATGTGTCCTAAAAATGTATAAATAATGTCATACTACAGTATGTGTCCTAAAAATGTATAAATAATATCATACTAAGGTATGTGTCCTAAAATGTATAAATAATATCATACTTTAGTATGTGTCCAAAAAATGTAAAAATAATATCATACTATAGTATGTGTCCTAAAAATGTATAAATAATATCATATTATAGTATGTGTCCTAAAAATGTATAAATAATATCATACAACAGTATGTGTCCTAAAAATGTATAAATAATTGCATACTATAGTATGTGTCCTAAAAATGTATAAATAATATCATATTATAGTATGTGTCCTAAAAATGTATAAATAATATCATACTAAGGTATGTGTCCTAAAAATGTATAAATAATATCATATTATAGTATGTGTCCTAAAAATGTATAAATAATATCATACTAAGGTATGTGTCCTAAAAATGTATAAATAATATCATACTTTAGTATGTGTCCAAAAAATGTAAAAATAATATCATACTATAGTATGTGTCCTAAAAATGTATAAATAATATCATATTATAGTATGTGTCCTAAAAATGTATAAATAATATCATACTAAGGTATGTGTCCTAAAAATGTATAAATAATATCATATTATAGTATGTGTCCTAAAAATGTATAAATAATATCATACTAAGGTATGTGTCCTAAAAATGTATAAATAATATCATACTTTAGTATGTGTCCAAAAAATGTAAAAATAATATCATACTTTATTATGTGTCCAAAAAATGTAAAAATAATATCATTCTGTAGTATGTGTCCTAAAAATGTATAAATAATATCATACCAATGTATGTGTCTTAAAAAATGTAAAAATAATTGCATACTATAGTATTTGTCCTAAACATGTATAAATAATATAATACTAAGGTTTGTGTCCTAAAAATGTATAAATAATATCATACTAAGGTATGTGTCCTAAAAATGTATAAATAATATCATACTATATTATGTGTCCAAAAAATGTATAATTAATATCATACTTTAGTATGTGTCCAAAAAATGTAAAAATGATATCATACTATAGTATGTGTCCTAAAAATGTATAAATTATTTAATACTATAGTATGTGTCCTAAAAATGTAAAAATAATTGCATACTATAGTATGTGTCCTAAAAATGTATAAATAATATCATACTACAGTATGTGTCCTAAAAATGTATAAATAATATCATACTAAGGTATGTGTCCTAAAAATAAATAAATAATATCATACTATAGTATGTGTCCTAAAAAATGTAAAAAAAAATTGCATACTATACTATGTGTCCTAAAAATGTATAAATAATATCATACTAAGGTATGTGTCCTAAAAATGTATAAATAATATCATACTAAGGTATGTGTCCTAAAAATGTATAAATAATATCATACTATAGTATGTGTCCTAAAAATGTATAAATAATATCATACTTTAGTATGTGTCCAAAAAATGTAAAAATAATATCATACTATAGTATGTGTCCTCAAAATTTATAAATAATATCATACTATAGTATGTGTCCTAAAAAATGTAAAAATAATTGCATACTATAGTATTTGTCCTAAAAATGTATAAATAATGTCATACTACAGTATGTGTCCTAAAAATGTATAAATAATATCATACTAAGGTATGTGTCCTAAAAATGTATAAATAATATCATACTTTAGTATGTGTCCAAAAAATGTAAAAATAATATCATACTATAGTATGTGTCCTAAAAATGTATAAATAATATCATATTATAGTATGTGTCCTAAAAATGTATAAATAATATCATACTACAGTATGTGTCCTAAAAATGTATAAATAATATCATATTATAGTATGTGTGCTAAAAATGTATAAATAATATCATACTAAGGTATGTGTCCTAAAAATGTATAAATAATATCATATTATAGTATGTGTCCTAAAAATGTATAAATAATATCATACTAAGGTATGTGTCCTAAAAATGTATAAATAATATCATACTTTAGTATGTGTCAAAAAATGTAAAAATAATATCATACTATAGTATGTGTCCTAAAAATGTATAAATAATATCATATTATAGTATGTGTCCTAAAAATGTATAAATAATATCATACTACAGTATGTGTCCTAAAAATGTATAAATAATTGCATACTATAGTATGTGTCCTAAAAATGTATAAATAATATCATATTATAGTATGTGTCCTAAAAATGTATAAATAATATCATACTAAGGTATGTGTCCTAAAAATGTATAAATATTATCATATTATAGTATGTGTCCTAAAAATGTATAAATAATATCATACTAAGGTATGTGTCCTAAAAATGTATAAATAATATCATACTTTAGTATGTGTCCAAAAAATGTAAAAATAATATCATACTATAGTATGTGTCCTAAAAATGTATAAATAATATCATACTAAGGTATGTGTCCTAAAAATGTATAAATAATATCATACTTTAGTATGTGTCCAAAAAATGTAAAAATAATATCATACTATAGTATGTGTCCTCAAAATTTATAAATAATATCATACTATAGTATGTGTCCTAAAAAATGTAAAAATAATTGCATACTATAGTATGTGCCCTAAAAATGTATAAATAATGTCATACTACAGTATTTGTCCTAAAAATGTATAAATAATATCATACTAAGGTATGTGTCCTAAAAATGTATAAATAATATCATACTTTAGTATGTGTCCAAAAAATGTAAAAATAATATCATACTATAGTACGTGTCCTAAAAATGTATAAATAATATCATATTATAGTATGTGTCCTAAAAATGTATAAATAATATCATACTACAATATGTGTCCTAAAAATGTATAAATAATATCATATTATAGTATGTGTCCTAAAAATGTATAAATAATATCATACTACAGTATGTGTCCTAAAAATGTATAAATAATTGCATACTATAGTATGTGTCCTAAAAATGTATAAATAATATCATATTATAGTATGTGTCCTAAAAATGTATAAATAATATCATACTAAGGTATGTGTCCTAAAAATGTATAAATAATATCATATTATAGTATGTGTCCTAAAAATGTATAAATAATATCATACTAAGGTATATGTCCTAAAAATGTATAAATAATATCATACTTTAGTATGTGTCCAAAAAATGTAAAATCAATATCATACTATTGTATGTGTCCTAAAAATGTATAAATAATATCATATTATAGTATGTGTCCTAAAAATGTATAAATAATATCATACTACAGTATGTGTCCTAAAAATGTATAAATAATTGCATACTATAGTATGTGTCCTAAAAATGTATAAATAATATCATATTATAGTATGTGTCCTAAAAATGTATAAATAATATCATACTAAGGTATGTGTCCTAAAAATGTATAAATAATATCATATTATAGTATGTGTCCTAAAAATGTTTAAATAATATCATACTAAGGTATGTGTCCTAAAAATGTATAAATAATATCATACTTTAGTATGTGTCCAAAAAATGTAAAAATAATATCATACTATAGTATGTGTCCTAAAAATGTATAAATAATATCATATTATAGTATGTGTCCGAAAATGTATAAATAATATCATACTAAGGTATGTGTCCTAAAAATGTATAAATAATATCATATTATAGTATGTGTCCTAAAAATGTATAAATAATATCATACTACAGTATGTGTCCTAAAAATGTATAAATAATATCATACTAAGGTATGTGTCCTAAAAATGTATAACTAATATCATACTTTAGTATGTGTCCAAAAATGTAAAAATAATATCATACTATAGTATGAGTCCAAAAAAATGTATAAATAATATCATATTAAAGTATGTGTCCTAAAAATGTATAAATAATATCATACTAAGGTATGTGTCCTAAAAATGTATAAATAATATCATATAATAGTATGTGTCCAAAAAATGTATAAATAATATCATACTACAGTATGTGTCCTAAAAATGTATAAATAATATCATACTAAGGTATGTGTCCTAAAAATGTATAAATAATATCATACTTTAGTATGTGTCCAAAAAATGTAAAAATAATATCATACTATAGAATGTGTCCTAAAAATGTATAAATAATATCATATTATAGTATGTGTCCTAAAAATGTATAAATAATATCATACTAAGGTATGTGTCCTAAAAATGTATAAATAATATCATATTATAGTATGTGTCCTAAAAATGTATAAATAATATCATACTAAGGTATATGTCCTAAAAATGTATAAATAATATCATACTTTAGTATGTGTCCAAAAAATGTAAAATCAATATCATACTATTGTATGTGTCCTAAAAATGTATAAATAATATCATATTATAGTATGTGTCCTAAAAATGTATAAATAATATCATACTACAGTATGTGTCCTAAAAATGTATAAATAATTGCATACTATAGTATGTGTCCTAAAAATGTATAAATAATATCATATTATAGTATGTGTCCTAAAAATGTATAAATAATATCATACTAAGGTATGTGTCCTAAAAATGTATAAATAATATCATATTATAGTATGTGTCCTAAAAATGTTTAAATAATATCATACTAAGGTATGTGTCCTAAAAATGTATAAATAATATCATACTTTAGTATGTGTCCAAAAAATGTAAAAATAATATCATACTATAGTATGTGTCCTAAAAATGTATAAATAATATCATATTATAGTATGTGTCCGAAAATGTATAAATAATATCATACTAAGGTATGTGTCCTAAAAATGTATAAATAATATCATATTATAGTATGTGTCCTAAAAATGTATAAATAATATCATACTACAGTATGTGTCCTAAAAATGTATAAATAATATCATACTAAGGTATGTGTCCTAAAAATGTATAACTAATATCATACTTTAGTATGTGTCCAAAAATGTAAAAATAATATCATACTATAGTATGAGTCCAAAAAAATGTATAAATAATATCATATTAAAGTATGTGTCCTAAAAATGTATAAATAATATCATACTAAGGTATGTGTCCTAAAAATGTATAAATAATATCATATAATAGTATGTGTCCAAAAAATGTATAAATAATATCATACTACAGTATGTGTCCTAAAAATGTATAAATAATATCATACTAAGGTATGTGTCCTAAAAATGTATAAATAATATCATACTTTAGTATGTGTCCAAAAAATGTAAAAATAATATCATACTATAGAATGTGTCCTAAAAATGTATAAATAATATCATATTATAGTATGTGTCCTAAAAATGTATAAATAATATCATACTACAGTATGTGTCCTAAAAATGTATAAATAATATCATATTATAGTATGTGTCCTAAAAATGTATAAATAATATCATACTAAGGTATGTGTCCTAAAAATGTATAAATAATATCATATTATAGTATGTGTCCTAAAAATGTATAAATAATATCATACTAAGGTATATGTCCTAAAAATTTATAAATAATATCATACTTTAGTATTTGTCCAAAAAATGTAAAAAATAATATCATACTATAGTATGTGTCCTAAAATGTATAAATAATATCATATTATAGTATGTGTCCTAAAAATGTGTAAATAATATCATACTACAGTATGTGTCCTAAAAATGTATAAATAATTGCATACTACAGTATGTGTCCTAAAAATGTATAAATAATATCATACTAAGGTATGTGTCCTAAAAATGTATAAATAATATCATATTACAGTATGTGTCCTAAAAATGTATAAATAATATCATACTAAGGTATGTGTCCTAAAAATGTATAAATAATATCATATTATAGTATGTGTCCTAAAAATGTATAAATATAATTCATACTACAGTATGTGTCCTAAAAATGTATAAATAATATCATACTAAGGTATGTGTCCTAAAAATGTATAAATAATATCATACTTTAGTATGTGTCCAAAAAATGTAAAAATAATATCATACTATAGTATGTGTCCTAAAAATGTATAAATAATATCATACTATAGTATGTGTCCTAAAAATGTATAAATAATATCATATTATAGTATGTGTCCTAAAAATGTTTAAATAATATCATACTAAGGTATGTGTCCTAAAAATGTATAAATAATATCATACTAAGGTATGTGTCCTAAAAATGTATAAATAATATCATACTATAGTATGTGTCCTAAAAATGTATAAATAATATCATACTTTAGTATGTGTCCAAAAAATGTATAAATAATATCATACTTTAGTATGTGTCCAAAAAATGTAAAATCAATATCATACTATTGTATGTGTCCTAAAAATGTATAAATAATATCATATTATAGTATGTGTCCTAAAAATGTATAAATAATATCATACTACAGTATGTGTCCTAAAAATGTATAAATAATTGCATACTATAGTATGTGTCCTAAAAATGTATAAATAATATCATATTATAGTATGTGTCCTAAAAATGTATAAATAATATCATACTAAGGTATGTGTCCTAAAAATGTATAAATAATATCATATTATAGTATGTGTCCTAAAAATGTTTAAATAATATCATACTAAGGTATGTGTCCTAAAAATGTATAAATAATATCATACTTTAGTATGTGTCCAAAAAATGTAAAAATAATATCATACTATAGTATGTGTCCTAAAAATGTATAAATAATATCATATTATAGTATGTGTCCGAAAATGTATAAATAATATCATACTAAGGTATGTGTCCTAAAAATGTATAAATAATATCATATTATAGTATGTGTCCTAAAAATGTATAAATAATATCATACTACAGTATGTGTCCTAAAAATGTATAAATAATATCATACTAAGGTATGTGTCCTAAAAATGTATAACTAATATCATACTTTAGTATGTGTCCAAAAATGTAAAAATAATATCATACTATAGTATGAGTCCAAAAAAATGTATAAATAATATCATATTAAAGTATGTGTCCTAAAAATGTATAAATAATATCATACTAAGGTATGTGTCCTAAAAATGTATAAATAATATCATATAATAGTATGTGTCCAAAAAATGTATAAATAATATCATACTACAGTATGTGTCCTAAAAATGTATAAATAATATCATACTAAGGTATGTGTCCTAAAAATGTATAAATAATATCATACTTTAGTATGTGTCCAAAAAATGTAAAATCAATATCATACTATTGTATGTGTCCTAAAAATGTATAAATAATATCATATTATAGTATGTGTCCTAAAAATGTATAAATAATATCATACTACAGTATGTGTCCTAAAAATGTATAAATAATTGCATACTATAGTATGTGTCCTAAAAATGTATAAATAATATCATATTATAGTATGTGTCCTAAAAATGTATAAATAATATCATACTAAGGTATGTGTCCTAAAAATGTATAAATAATATCATATTATAGTATGTGTCCTAAAAATGTTTAAATAATATCATACTAAGGTATGTGTCCTAAAAATGTATAAATAATATCATACTTTAGTATGTGTCCAAAAAATGTAAAAATAATATCATACTATAGTATGTGTCCTAAAAATGTATAAATAATATCATATTATAGTATGTGTCCGAAAATGTATAAATAATATCATACTAAGGTATGTGTCCTAAAAATGTATAAATAATATCATATTATAGTATGTGTCCTAAAAATGTATAAATAATATCATACTACAGTATGTGTCCTAAAAATGTATAAATAATATCATACTAAGGTATGTGTCCTAAAAATGTATAACTAATATCATACTTTAGTATGTGTCCAAAAATGTAAAAATAATATCATACTATAGTATGAGTCCAAAAAAATGTATAAATAATATCATATTAAAGTATGTGTCCTAAAAATGTATAAATAATATCATACTAAGGTATGTGTCCTAAAAATGTATAAATAATATCATATAATAGTATGTGTCCAAAAAATGTATAAATAATATCATACTACAGTATGTGTCCTAAAAATGTATAAATAATATCATACTAAGGTATGTGTCCTAAAAATGTATAAATAATATCATACTTTAGTATGTGTCCAAAAAATGTAAAAATAATATCATACTATAGAATGTGTCCTAAAAATGTATAAATAATATCATATTATAGTATGTGTCCTAAAAATGTATAAATAATATCATACTACAGTATGTGTCCTAAAAATGTATAAATAATATCATATTATAGTATGTGTCCTAAAAATGTATAAATAATATCATACTAAGGTATGTGTCCTAAAAATGTATAAATAATATCATATTATAGTATGTGTCCTAAAAATGTATAAATAATATCATACTAAGGTATATGTCCTAAAAATTTATAAATAATATCATACTTTAGTATTTGTCCAAAAAATGTAAAAAATAATATCATACTATAGTATGTGTCCTAAAATGTATAAATAATATCATATTATAGTATGTGTCCTAAAAATGTGTAAATAATATCATACTACAGTATGTGTCCTAAAAATGTATAAATAATTGCATACTACAGTATGTGTCCTAAAAATGTATAAATAATATCATACTAAGGTATGTGTCCTAAAAATGTATAAATAATATCATATTATAGTATGTGTCCTAAAAATGTATAAATAATATCATACTAAGGTATGTGTCCTAAAAATGTATAAATAATATCATATTATAGTATGTGTCCTAAAAATGTATAAATATAATTCATACTACAGTATGTGTCCTAAAAATGTATAAATAATATCATACTAAGGTATGTGTCCTAAAAATGTATAAATAATATCATACTTTAGTATGTGTCCAAAAAATGTAAAAATAATATCATACTATAGTATGTGTCCTAAAAATGTATAAATAATATCATACTATAGTATGTGTCCTAAAAATGTATAAATAATATCATATTATAGTATGTGTCCTAAAAATGTTTAAATAATATCATACTAAGGTATGTGTCCTAAAAATGTATAAATAATATCATACTAAGGTATGTGTCCTAAAAATGTATAAATAATATCATACTATAGTATGTGTCCTAAAAATGTATAAATAATATCATACTTTAGTATGTGTCCAAAAAATGTATAAATAATATCATACTTTAGTATGTGTCCAAAAAATGTAAAATCAATATCATACTATTGTATGTGTCCTAAAAATGTATAAATAATATCATATTATAGTATGTGTCCTAAAAATGTATAAATAATATCATACTACAGTATGTGTCCTAAAAATGTATAAATAATTGCATACTATAGTATGTGTCCTAAAAATGTATAAATAATATCATATTATAGTATGTGTCCTAAAAATGTATAAATAATATCATACTAAGGTATGTGTCCTAAAAATGTATAAATAATATCATATTATAGTATGTGTCCTAAAAATGTTTAAATAATATCATACTAAGGTATGTGTCCTAAAAATGTATAAATAATATCATACTTTAGTATGTGTCCAAAAAATGTAAAAATAATATCATACTATAGTATGTGTCCTAAAAATGTATAAATAATATCATATTATAGTATGTGTCCGAAAATGTATAAATAATATCATACTAAGGTATGTGTCCTAAAAATGTATAAATAATATCATATTATAGTATGTGTCCTAAAAATGTATAAATAATATCATACTACAGTATGTGTCCTAAAAATGTATAAATAATATCATACTAAGGTATGTGTCCTAAAAATGTATAACTAATATCATACTTTAGTATGTGTCCAAAAATGTAAAAATAATATCATACTATAGTATGAGTCCAAAAAAATGTATAAATAATATCATATTAAAGTATGTGTCCTAAAAATGTATAAATAATATCATACTAAGGTATGTGTCCTAAAAATGTATAAATAATATCATATAATAGTATGTGTCCAAAAAATGTATAAATAATATCATACTACAGTATGTGTCCTAAAAATGTATAAATAATATCATACTAAGGTATGTGTCCTAAAAATGTATAAATAATATCATACTTTAGTATGTGTCCAAAAAATGTAAAAATAATATCATACTATAGAATGTGTCCTAAAAATGTATAAATAATATCATATTATAGTATGTGTCCTAAAAATGTATAAATAATATCATACTAAGGTATGTGTCCTAAAAATGTATAAATAATATCATATTATAGTATGTGTCCTAAAAATGTATAAATAATATCATACTAAGGTATATGTCCTAAAAATGTATAAATAATATCATACTTTAGTATGTGTCCAAAAAATGTAAAATCAATATCATACTATTGTATGTGTCCTAAAAATGTATAAATAATATCATATTATAGTATGTGTCCTAAAAATGTATAAATAATATCATACTACAGTATGTGTCCTAAAAATGTATAAATAATTGCATACTATAGTATGTGTCCTAAAAATGTATAAATAATATCATATTATAGTATGTGTCCTAAAAATGTATAAATAATATCATACTAAGGTATGTGTCCTAAAAATGTATAAATAATATCATATTATAGTATGTGTCCTAAAAATGTTTAAATAATATCATACTAAGGTATGTGTCCTAAAAATGTATAAATAATATCATACTTTAGTATGTGTCCAAAAAATGTAAAAATAATATCATACTATAGTATGTGTCCTTAAAATGTATAAATAATATCATATTATAGTATGTGTCCGAAAATGTATAAATAATATCATACTAAGGTATGTGTCCTAAAAATGTATAAATAATATCATATTATAGTATGTGTCCTAAAAATGTATAAATAATATCATACTACAGTATGTGTCCTAAAAATGTATAAATAATATCATACTAAGGTATGTGTCCTAAAAATGTATAACTAATATCATACTTTAGTATGTGTCCAAAAATGTAAAAATAATATCATACTATAGTATGAGTCCAAAAAAATGTATAAATAATATCATATTAAAGTATGTGTCCTAAAAATGTATAAATAATATCATACTAAGGTATGTGTCCTAAAAATGTATAAATAATATCATATAATAGTATGTGTCCAAAAAATGTATAAATAATATCATACTACAGTATGTGTCCTAAAAATGTATAAATAATATCATACTAAGGTATGTGTCCTAAAAATGTATAAATAATATCATACTTTAGTATGTGTCCAAAAAATGTAAAAATAATATCATACTATAGAATGTGTCCTAAAAATGTATAAATAATATCATATTATAGTATGTGTCCTAAAAATGTATAAATAATATCATACTACAGTATGTGTCCTAAAAATGTATAAATAATATCATATTATAGTATGTGTCCTAAAAATGTATAAATAATATCATACTAAGGTATGTGTCCTAAAAATGTATAAATAATATCATATTATAGTATGTGTCCTAAAAATGTATAAATAATATCATACTAAGGTATATGTCCTAAAAATTTATAAATAATATCATACTTTAGTATTTGTCCAAAAAATGTAAAAAATAATATCATACTATAGTATGTGTCCTAAAATGTATAAATAATATCATATTATAGTATGTGTCCTAAAAATGTGTAAATAATATCATACTACAGTATGTGTCCTAAAAATGTATAAATAATTGCATACTACAGTATGTGTCCTAAAAATGTATAAATAATATCATACTAAGGTATGTGTCCTAAAAATGTATAAATAATATCATATTATAGTATGTGTCCTAAAAATGTATAAATAATATCATACTAAGGTATGTGTCCTAAAAATGTATAAATAATATCATATTATAGTATGTGTCCTAAAAATGTATAAATATAATTCATACTACAGTATGTGTCCTAAAAATGTATAAATAATATCATACTAAGGTATGTGTCCTAAAAATGTATAAATAATATCATACTTTAGTATGTGTCCAAAAAATGTAAAAATAATATCATACTATAGTATGTGTCCTAAAAATGTATAAATAATATCATACTATAGTATGTGTCCTAAAAATGTATAAATAATATCATATTATAGTATGTGTCCTAAAAATGTTTAAATAATATCATACTAAGGTATGTGTCCTAAAAATGTATAAATAATATCATACTAAGGTATGTGTCCTAAAAATGTATAAATAATATCATACTATAGTATGTGTCCTAAAAATGTATAAATAATATCATACTTTAGTATGTGTCCAAAAAATGTAAAAATAATATCATACTATAGTATGTGTCCTCAAAATTTATAAATAATATCATACTATAGTATGTGTCCTAAAAAATGTAAAAATAATTGCATACTATAGTATGTGTCCTAAAAATGTATAAATAATGTCATACTACAGTATGTGTCCTAAAAATGTATAAATAATATCATACTAAGGTATGTGTCCTAAAAATGTATAAATAATATCATACTTTAGTATGTGTCCAAAAAATGTAAAAATAATATCATACTATAGTATGTGTCCTAAAAATGTATAAATAATATCATATTATAGTATGTGTCCTAAAAATGTATAAATAATATCATACTACAGTATGTGTCCTAAAAATGTATAAATAATATCATATTATAGTATGTGTGCTAAAAATGTATAAATAATATCATACTAAGGTATGTGTCCTAAAAATGTATAAATAATATCATATTATAGTATGTGTCCTAAAAATGTATAAATAATATCATACTAAGGTATGTGTCCTAAAAATGTATAAATAATATCATACTTTAGTATGTGTCAAAAATGTAAAAATAATATCATACTATAGTATGTGTCCTAAAAATTTATAAATAATATCATATTATAGTATGTGTCCTAAAAATGTATAAATAATTGCATACTATAGTATGTGTCCTCAAAATGTATAAATAATATCATATTATAGTATGTGTCCTAAAAATGTATAAATAATATCATACTAAGGTATGTGTCCTAAAAATGTATAAATATTATCATATTATAGTATGTGTCCTAAAAATGTATAAATAATATCATACTAAGGTATGTGTCCTAAAAATGTATAAATAATATCATACTTTAGTAAGTGTCCAAAAAATGTAAAAATAATATCATACTATAGTATGTGTCCTCAAAATTTATAAATAATATCATACTATAGTATGTGTCCTAAAAAATGTAAAAATAATTGCATACTATAGTATGTGCCCTAAAAATGTATAAATAATGTCATACTACAGTATTTGTCCTAAAAATGTATAAATAATATCATACTAAGGTATGTGTCCTAAAAATGTATAAATAATATCATACTTTAGTATGTGTCCAAAAAATGTAAAAATAATATCATACTATAGTATGTGTCCTAAAAATGTATAAATAATATCATATTATAGTATGTGTCCTAAAAATGTATAAATAATATCATACTACAATATGTGTCCTAAAAATGTATAAATAATATCATATTATAGTATGTGTCCTAAAAATGTATAAATAATATCATACTACAGTATGTGTCCTAAAAATGTATAAATAATTGCATACTATAGTATGTGTCCTAAAAATGTATAAATAATATCATATTATAGTATGTGTCCTAAAAATGTATAAATAATATCATACTAAGGCATGTGTCCTAAAAATGTATAAATAATATCATATTATAGTATGTGTCCTAAAAATGTTTAAATAATATCATACTAAGGTATGTGTCCTAAAAATGTATAAATAATATCATACTTTAGTATGTGTCCAAAAAATGTAAAAATAATATCATACTATAGTATGTGTCCTAAAAATGTATAAATAATATCATATTATAGTATGTGTCCGAAAATGTATAAATAATATCATACTAAGGTATGTGTCCTAAAAATGTATAAATAATATCATATTATAGTATGTGTCCTAAAAATGTATAAATAATATCATACTACAGTATGTGTCCTAAAAATGTATAAATAATATCATACTAAGGTATGTGTCCTAAAAATGTATAACTAATATCATACTTTAGTATGTGTCCAAAAATGTAAAAATAATATCATACTATAGTATGTGTCCAAAAAAATGTATAAATAATATCATATTATAGTATGTGTCCTAAAAATGTATAAATAATATCATACTACAGTATGTGTCCTAAAAATGTATAAATAATTGCATACTATAGTATGTGTCCTAAAATGTATAAATAATATCATATTATAGTATGTGTCCTAAAAATGTATAAATAATATCATACTACAGTATGTGTCCTAAAAATGTATAAATAATATCATACTAAGGTATGTGTCCTAAAAATGTATAAATAATATCATACTTTAGTATGTGTCCAAAAAATGTAAAAATAATATCATACTATAGTATGTGTCCTAAAAATGTATAAATAATATCATATTATAGTACGTGTCCTAAAAATGTATAAATAATATCATACTTTAGTATGTGTCCAAAAAATGTAAAAATAATATCATACTATAGTATGTGTCCTAAAAATGTATAAATAATATCATATTATAGTATGTGTCCTAAAAATGTATAAATAATATCATACTACAGTATGTGTCCTAAAAATGTATAAATAATATCATATTATAGTATGTGTGCTAAAAATGTATAAATAATATCATACTAAGGTATGTGTCCTAAAAATGTATAAATAATATCATATTATAGTATGTGTCCTAAAAATGTATAAATAATATCATACTAAGGTATGTGTCCTAAAAATGTATAAATAATATCATACTTTAGTATGTGTCAAAAAATGTAAAAATAATATCATACTATAGTATGTGTCCTAAAAATTTATAAATAATATCATATTATAGTATGTGTCCTAAAAATGTATAAATAATATCATACTACAGTATGTGTCCTAAAAATGTATAAATAATTGCATACTATAGTATGTGTCCTCAAAATGTATAAATAATATCATATTATAGTATGTGTCCTAAAAATGTATAAATAATATCATACTAAGGTATGTGTCCTAAAAATGTATAAATATTATCATATTATAGTATGTGTCCTAAAAATGTATAAATAATATCATACTAAGGTATGTGTCCTAAAAATGTATAAATAATATCATACTTTAGTATGTGTCCAAAAAATGTAAAAATAATATCATACTATAGTATGTGTCCTAAAAATGTATAAATAATATCATACTAAGGTATGTGTCCTAAAAATGTATAAATAATATCATACTTTAGTAAGTGTCCAAAAAATGTAAAAATAATATCATACTATAGTATGTGTCCTCAAAATTTATAAATAATATCATACTATAGTATGTGTCCTAAAAAATGTAAAAATAATTGCATACTATAGTATGTGCCCTAAAAATGTATAAATAATGTCATACTACAGTATTTGTCCTAAAAATGTATAAATAATATCATACTAAGGTATGTGTCCTAAAAATGTATAAATAATATCATACTTTAGTATGTGTCCAAAAAATGTAAAAATAATATCATACTATAGTATGTGTCCTAAAAATGTATAAATAATATCATATTATAGTATGTGTCCTAAAAATGTATAAATAATATCATACTACAATATGTGTCCTAAAAATGTATAAATAATATCATATTATAGTATGTGTCCTAAAAATGTATAAATAATATCATACTACAGTATGTGTCCTAAAAATGTATAAATAATTGCATACTATAGTATGTGTCCTAAAAATGTATAAATAATATCATATTATAGTATGTGTCCTAAAAATGTATAAATAATATCATACTAAGGTATGTGTCCTAAAAATGTATAAATAATATCATATTATAGTATGTGTCCTAAAAATGTATAAATAATATCATACTAAGGTATATGTCCTAAAAATGTATAAATAATATCATACTTTAGTATGTGTCCAAAAAATGTAAAAATAATATCATACTATTGTATGTGTCCTAAAAATGTATAAATAATATCATATTATAGTATGTGTCCTAAAAATGTATAAATAATATCATACTACAGTATGTGTCCTAAAAATGTATAAATAATTGCATACTATAGTATGTGTCCTAAAAATGTATAAATAATATCATATTATAGTATGTGTCCTAAAAATGTATAAATAATATCATACTAAGGCATGTGTCCTAAAAATGTATAAATAATATCATATTATAGTATGTGTCCTAAAAATGTTTAAATAATATCATACTAAGGTATGTGTCCTAAAAATGTATAAATAATATCATACTTTAGTATGTGTCCAAAAAATGTAAAAATAATATCATACTATAGTATGTGTCCTAAAAATGTATAAATAATATCATATTATAGTATGTGTCCGAAAATGTATAAATAATATCATACTAAGGTATGTGTCCTAAAAATGTATAAATAATATCATATTATAGTATGTGTCCTAAAAATGTATAAATAATATCATACTACAGTATGTGTCCTAAAAATGTATAAATAATATCATACTAAGGTATGTGTCCTAAAAATGTATAACTAATATCATACTTTAGTATGTGTCCAAAAATGTAAAAATAATATCATACTATAGTATGTGTCCAAAAAAATGTATAAATAATATCATATTATAGTATGTGTCCTAAAAATGTATAAATAATATCATACTACAGTATGTGTCCTAAAAATGTATAAATAATTGCATACTATAGTATGTGTCCTAAAATGTATAAATAATATCATATTATAGTATGTGTCCTAAAAATGTATAAATAATATCATACTACAGTATGTGTCCTAAAAATGTATAAATAATATCATACTAAGGTATGTGTCCTAAAAATGTATAAATAATATCATACTTTAGTATGTGTCCAAAAAATGTAAAAATAATATCATACTATAGTATGTGTCCTAAAAATGTATAAATAATATCATATTATAGTACGTGTCCTAAAAATGTATAAATAATATCATACTTTAGTATGTGTCCAAAAAATGTAAAAATAATATCATACTATAGTATGTGTCCTAAAAATGTATAAATAATATCATATTATAGTATGTGTCCTAAAAATTTATAAATAATATCATATTATAGTATGTGTCCTAAAAATGTATAAATAATATCATACTACAGTATGTGTCCTAAAAATGTATAAATAATTGCATACTATAGTATGTGTCCTCAAAATGTATAAATAATATCATATTATAGTATGTGTCCTAAAAATGTATAAATAATATCATACTAAGGTATGTGTCCTAAAAATGTATAAATATTATCATATTATAGTATGTGTCCTAAAAATGTATAAATAATATCATACTAAGGTATGTGTCCTAAAAATGTATAAATAATATCATACTATAGTATGTGTCCAAAAAATGTAAAAATAATATCATACTATAGTATGTGTCCTAAAAATGTATAAATAATATCATACTAAGGTATGTGTCCTAAAAATGTATAAATAATATCATACTTTAGTAAGTGTCCAAAAAATGTAAAAATAATATCATACTATAGTATGTGTCCTAAAAAATGTAAAAATAATTGCATACTATAGTATGTGCCCTAAAAATGTATAAATAATGTCATACTACAGTATTTGTCCTAAAAATGTATAAATAATATCATACTAAGGTATGTGTCCTAAAAATGTATAAATAATATCATACTTTAGTATGTGTCCTAAAAATGTATAAATAATATCATACTACAGTATGTGTCCTAAAAATGTATAAATAATTGCATACTATAGTATGTGTCCAAAAAATTTAAAAATAATATCATACTATAGTATTTGTCCTAAAAATGTATAAATAATATCATATTATAGTATGTGTCCTAAAAATGTATAAATAATATCATACTACAATATGTGTCCTAAAAATGTATAAATAATATCATATTATAGTATGTGTCCTAAAAATGTATAAATAATATCATACTACAGTATGTGTCCTAAAAATGTATAAATAATTGCATACTATAGTATGTGTCCTAAAAATGTATAAATAATATCATATTATAGTATGTGTCCTAAAAATGTATAAATAATATCATACTAAGGTATGTGTCCTAAAAATGTATAAATAATATCATATTATAGTATGTGTCCTAAAAATGTATAAATAATATCATACCAAGGTATATGTCCTAAAAATGTATAAATAATATCATACTTTAGTATGTGTCCAAAAAATGTAAAAATAATATCATACTATTGTATGTGTACTAAAAATGTATAAATAATATCATATTATAGTATGTGTCCTAAAAATGTATAAATAATATCATACTACAGTATGTGTCCTAAAAATGTATAAATAATATCATATTATAGTATGTGTCCTAAAAATGTTTAAATAATATCATACTAAGGTATGTGTCCTAAAAATGTATAAATAATATCATACTTTAGTATGTGTCCAAAAAATGTAAAAATAATATCATACTATAGTATGTGTCCTAAAAATGTATAAATAATATCATATTATAGTATGTGTCCGAAAATGTATAAATAATATCATACTAAGGTATGTGTCCTAAAAATGTATAAATAATATCATATTATAGTATGTGTCCTAAAAATGTATAAATAATATCATACTACAGTATGTGTCCTAAAAATGTATAAATAATATCATACTAAGGTATGTGTCCTAAAAATGTATAACTAATATCATACTTTAGTATGTGTCCAAAAATGTAAAAATAATATCATACTATAGTATGTGTCCAAAAAAATGTATAAATAATATCATATTATAGTATGTGTCCTAAAAATGTATAAATAATATCATACTACAGTATGTGTCCTAAAAATGTATAAATAATTGCATACTATATTATGTGTCCTAAAATGTATAAATAATATCATATTATAGTATGTGTCCTAAAAATGTATAAATAATATCATACTACAGTATGTGTCCTAAAAATGTATAAATAATATCATACTAAGGTATGTGTCCTAAAAATGTATAAATAATATCATACTTTAGTATGTGTCCAAAAAATGTAAAAATAATATCATACTATAGTATGTGTCCTAAAAATGTATAAATAATATCATATTATAGTACGTGTCCTAAAAATGTATAAATAATATCATACTTTAGTATGTGTCCAAAAAAATGTAAAAATAATATCATACTATAGTATGTGTCCTAAAAATGTATAAATAATATCATATTATAGTATGTGTCCTAAAAATGTATAAATAATATCATACTACAGTATGTGTCCTAAAAATGTATAAATAATATCATATTATAGTATGTGTGCTAAAAATGTATAAATAATATCATACTAAGGTATGTGTCCTAAAAATGTATAAATAATATCATATTATAGTATGTGTCCTAAAAATGTATAAATAATATCATACTAAGGTATGTGTCCTAAAAATGTATAAATAATATCATACTTTAGTATGTGTAAAAAAATGTAAAAATAATATCATACTATAGTATGTGTCCTAAAAATTTATAAATAATATATTATAGTATGTGTCCTAAAAATGTATAAATAATATCATACTACAGTATGTGTCCTAAAAATGTATAAATAATTGCATACTATAGTATGTGTCCTCAAAATGTATAAATAATATCATATTATAGTATGTGTCCTAAAAATGTATAAATAATATCATACTAAGGTATGTGTACTAAAAATGTATAAATATTATCATATTATAGTATGTGTCCTAAAAATGTATAAATAATATCATACTAAGGTATGTGTCCTAAAAATGTATAAATAATATCATACTTTAGTATGTGTCCAAAAAAATGTAAAAATAATATCATACTATAGTATGTGTCCTAAAAATGTATAAATAATATCATACTAAGGTATGTGTCCTAAAAATGTATAAATAATATCATACTTTAGTAAGTGTCCAAAAAATGTAAAAATAATATCATACTATAGTATGTGTCCTCAAAATTTATAAATAATATCATACTATAGTATGTGTCCTAAAAAATGTAAAAATAATTGCATACTATAGTATGTGCCCTAAAAATGTATAAATAATGTCATACTACAGTATTTGTCCTAAAAATGTATAAATAATATCATACTAAGGTATGTGTCCTAAAAATGTATAAATAATATCATACTTTAGTATGTGTCCAAAAAATGTAAAAATAATATCATACTATAGTATGTGTCCTAAAAATGTATAAATAATATCATATTATAGTATGTGTCCTAAAAATGTATAAATAATATACTACAATATGTGTCCTAAAAATGTATAAATAATATCATATTATAGTATGTGTCCTAAAAATGTATAAATAATATCATACTACAGTATGTGTCCTAAAAATGTATAAATAATTGCATACTATAGTATGTGTCCTAAAAATGTATAAATAATATCATATTATAGTATGTGTCCTAAAAATGTATAAATAATATCATACTAAGGTATGTGTCCTAAAAATGTATAAATAATATCATACTAAGGTATATGTCCTAAAAATGTATAAATAATATCATACTTTAGTATGTGTCCAAAAAATGTAAAAATAATATCATACTATTGTATGTGTCCTAAAAATGTATAAATAATATCATATTATAGTATGTGTCCTAAAAATGTATAAATAATATCATACTTTAGTATGTGTCCAAAAAATGTAAAAATAATATCATACTATTATATGTGTCCTAAAAATGTATAAATAATATCATACTTTAGTATGTGTCCAAAAAATGTAAAAATAATATCATACTATTGTATGTGTCCTAAAAATGTATAAATAATATCATATTATAGTATGTGTCCTAAAAATGTATAAATAATATCATACTATAGTATGTGTCCTAAAAATGTAAAAATAATTGCATACTATAGTATGTGCCCTAAAAATGTATAAATAATGTCATACTACAGTATTTGTCCTAAAAATGTATAAATAATATCATACTAAGGTATGTGTCCTAAAAATGTATAAATAATATCATACTTTAGTATGTGTCCAAAAAATGTAAAAATAATATCATACTATAGTATGTGTCCTAAAAATGTATAAATAATATCATATTATAGTATGTGTCCTAAAAATGTATAAATAATATCATACTACAATATGTGTCCTAAAAATGTATAAATAATATCATATTATAGTATGTGTCCTAAAAATGTATAAATAATATCATACTACAGTATGTGTCCTAAAAATGTATAAATAATTGCATACTATAGTATGTGTCCTAAAAATGTATAAATAATATCATATTATAGTATGTGTCCTAAAAATGTATAAATAATATCATACTAAGGTATGTGTCCTAAAAATGTATAAATAATATCATACTAAGGTATATGTCCTAAAAATGTATAAATAATATCATACTTTAGTATGTGTCCTAAAAATGTATAAATAATATCATACTACAATATGTGTCCTAAAAATGTATAAATAATATCATATTATAGTATGTGTCCTAAAAATGTATAAATAATATCATACTACAGTATGTGTCCTAAAAATGTATAAATAATTGCATACTATAGTATGTGTCCTAAAAATGTATAAATAATATCATATTATAGTATGTGTCCTAAAAATGTATAAATAATATCATACTAAGGTATGTGTCCTAAAAATGTATAAATAATATCATACTAAGGTATATGTCCTAAAAATGTATAAATAATATCATACTTTAGTATGTGTCCAAAAAATGTAAAAATAATATCATACTATTGTATGTGTCCTAAAAATGTATAAATAATATCATATTATAGTATGTGTCCTAAAAATGTATAAATAATATCATACTACAGTATGTGTCCTAAAAATGTATAAATAATTGCATACTATAGTATGTGTCCTAAAAATGTATAAATAATATCATATTATAGTATGTGTCCTAAAAATGTATAAATAATATCATACTAAGGCATGTGTCCTAAAAATGTATAAATAATATCATATTATAGTATGTGTCCTAAAAATGTTTAAATAATATCATACTAAGGTATGTGTCCTAAAAATGTATAAATAATATCATACTTTAGTATGTGTCCAAAAAATGTAAAAATAATATCATACTATAGTATGTGTCCTAAAAATGTATAAATAATATCATATTATAGTATGTGTCCGAAAATGTATAAATAATCTCATACTAAGGTATGTGTCCTAAAAATGTATAAATAATATCATATTATAGTATGTGTCCTAAAAATGTATAAATAATATCATACTACAGTATGTGTCCTAAAAATGTATAAATAATATCATACTAAGGTATGTGTCCTAAAAATGTATAACTAATATCATACTTTAGTATGTGTCCAAAAATGTAAAAATAATATCATACTATAGTATGTGTCCAAAAAATGTATAAATAATATCATATTATAGTATGTGTCCTAAAAATGTATAAATAATATCATACTACAGTATGTGTCCTAAAAATGTATAAATAATATCATACTAAGGTATGTGTCCTAAAAATGTATAAATAATATCATACTTTAGTATGTGTCCAAAAAATGTAAAAATAATATCATACTATAGTATGTGTCCTAAAAATGTATAAATAATATCATATTATAGTACGTGTCCTAAAAATGTATAAATAATATCATACTTTAGTATGTGTCCAAAAAATGTAAAAATAATATCATACTATAGTATGTGTCCTAAAAATGTATAAATAATATCATATTATAGTATGTGTCCTAAAAATGTATAAATAATATCATACTACAGTATGTGTCCTAAAAATGTATAAATAATATCATATTATAGTATGTGTGCTAAAAATGTATAAATAATATCATACTAAGGTATGTGTCCTAAAAATGTATAAATAATATCATATTATATTATGTGTCCTAAAAATGTATAAATAATATCATACTAAGGTATGTGTCCTAAAAATGTATAAATAATATCATACTTTAGTATGTGTCAAAAAATGTAAAAATAATATCATACTATAGTATGTGTCCTAAAAATTTATAAATAATATCATATTATAGTATGTGTCCTAAAAATGTATAAATAATATCATACTACAGTATGTGTCCTAAAAATGTATAAATAATTGCATACTATAGTATGTGTCCTCAAAATGTATAAATAATATCATATTATAGTATGTGTCCTAAAAATGTATAAATAATATCACACTAAGGTATGTGTCCTAAAAATGTATAAATATTATCATATTATAGTATGTGTCCTAAAAATGTATAAATAATATCATACTAAGGTATGTGTCCTAAAAATGTATAAATAATATCATACTTTAGTATGTGTCCAAAAAATGTAAAAATAATATCATACTATAGTATGTGTCTTAAAAATGTATAAATAATATCATACTAAGGTATGTGTCCTAAAAATGTATAAATAATATCATACTTTAGTAAGTGTCCAAAAAATGTAAAAATAATATCATACTATAGTATGTGTCCTCAAAATTTATAAATGATATCATACTATAGTATGTGTCCTAAAAAATGTAAAAATAATTGCATACTATAGTATGTGCCCTAAAAATGTATAAATAATGTCATACTACAGTATTTGTCCTAAAAATGTATAAATAATATCATACTAAGGTATGTGTCCTAAAAATGTATAAATAATATCATACTTTAGTATGTGTCCAAAAAATGTAAAAATAATATCATACTATAGTATGTGTCCTAAAAATGTATAAATAATATCATATTATAGTATGTGTCCTAAAAATGTATAAATAATATCATACTACAATATGTGTCCTAAAAATGTATAAATAATATCATATTATAGTATGTGTCCTAAAAATGTATAAATAATATCATACTACAGTATGTGTCCTAAAAATGTATAAATAATTGCATACTATAGTATGTGTCCTAAAAATGTATAAATAATATCATATTATAGTATGTGTCCTAAAAATGTATAAATAATATCATACTAAGGTATGTGTCCTAAAAATGTATAAATAATATCATATTATAGTATGTGTCCTAAAAATGTATAAATAATATCATACTAAGGTATATGTCCTAAAAATGTATAAATAATATCATACTTTAGTATGTGTCCAAAAAATGTAAAAATAATATCATACTATTGTATGTGTCCTAAAAATGTATAAATAATATCATATTATAGTATGTGTCCTAAAAATGTATAAATAATATCATACTACAGTATGTGTCCTAAAAATGTATAAATAATTGCATACTATAGTATGTGTCCTAAAAATGTATAAATAATATCATATTATAGTATGTGTCCTAAAAATGTATAAATAATATCATACTAAGGCATGTGTCCTAAAAATGTATAAATAATATCATATTATAGTATGTGTCCTAAAAATGTTTAAATAATATCATACTAAGGTATGTGTCCTAAAAATGTATAAATAATATCATACTTTAGTATGTGTCCAAAAAATGTAAAAATAATATCATACTATAGTATGTGTCCTAAAAATGTATAAATAATATCATATTATAGTATGCGTCCGAAAATGTATAAATAATATCATACTAAGGTATGTGTCCTAAAAATGTATAAATAATATCATATTATAGTATGTGTCCTAAAAATGTATAAATAATATCATACTACAGTATGTGTCCTAAAAATGTATAAATAATATCATACTAAGGTATGTGTCCTAAAAATGTATAACTAATATCATACTTTAGTATGTGTCCAAAAATGTAAAAATAATATCATACTATAGTATGTGTCCAAAAAAATGTATAAATAATATCATATTATAGTATGTGTCCTAAAAATGTATAAATAATATCATACTACAGTATGTGTCCTAAAAATGTATAAATAATTGCATACTATAGTATGTGTCCTAAAATGTATAAATAATATCATACTTTAGTATGTGTCCAAAAAATGTAAAAATAATATCATACTATAGTATGTGTCCTAAAAATGTATAAATAATATCATATTATAGTACGTGTCCTAAAAATGTATAAATAATATCATACTAAGGTATGTGTCCTAAAAATGTATAAATAATATCATATAATAGTATGTGTCCAAAAAATGTATAAATAATATCATACTACAGTATGTGTCCTAAAAATGTATAAATAATATCATACTAAGGTATGTGTCCTAAAAATGTATAAATAATATCATACTTTAGTATGTGTCCAAAAAATGTAAAAATAATATCATACTATAGAATGTGTCCTAAAAATGTATAAATAATATCATATTATAGTATGTGTCCTAAAAATGTATAAATAATATCATACTACAGTATGTGTCCTAAAAATGTATAAATAATTGCATACTATAGTATGTGTCCTAAAAATGTATAAATAATATCATATTATAGTATGTGTCCTAAAAATGTATAAATAATATCATACTAAGGTATGTGTCCTAAAAATTTATAAATAATATCATATTATAGTATGTGTCCTAAAAATGTATAAATAATATCATACTAAGGTATGTGTCCTAAAAATGTATAAATAATATCATACTTTAGTATGTGTCCAAAAAATGTAAAAATAATATCATACTATAGTATGTGTCCTAAAAATGTATAAATAATATCATATTATAGTATGTGTCCTAAAAATGTATAAATAATATCATACTAAGTTATGTTTCCTAAAAATGTATAAATAATATCATATTATAGTATGTGTCCTAAAAATGTATAAATAATATCATACTACAGTATGTGTCCTAAAAATGTATAAATAATATCATACTAAGGTATGTGTCCTAAAAATGTATAAATAATATCATATTATAGTATGTGTCCAAAAAATGTAAAAATAATATCATACTATAGTATGTGTCCTAAAAATGTATAAATAATATCATACTACAGTATGTGTCCTAAAAATGTATAAATAATTGCATACTATAGTATGTGTCCTAAAAATGTATAAATAATATCATATTATAGTATGTGTCCTAAAAATGTATAAATAATATCATACTAAGGTATGTGTCCTAAAAATGTATAAATAATATCATATTATAGTATGTGTCCTAAAAATGTATAAATAATATCATACTAAGGTATATGTCCTAAAAATGTATAAATAATATCATACTAAGGTATGTGTCCTAAAAATGTATAACTAATATCATACTTTAGTATGTGTCCAAAAATGTAAAAATAATATCATACTATAGTATGTGTCCAAAAAAATGTATAAATAATATCATATTATAGTATGTGTCCTAAAAATGTATAAATAATATCATACTACAGTATGTGTCCTAAAAATGTATAAATAATTGCATACTATAGTATGTGTCCTAAAATGTATAAATAATATCATATTATAGTATGTGTCCTAAAAATGTATAAATAATATCATACTACAGTATGTGTCCTAAAAATGTATAAATAATATCATACTAAGGTATGTGTCCTAAAAATGTATAAATAATATCATACTTTAGTATGTGTCCAAAAAATGTAAAAATAATATCATACTATAGTATGTGTCCTAAAAATGTATAAATAATATCATATTATAGTACGTGTCCTAAAAATGTATAAATAATATCATACTAAGGTATGTGTCCTAAAAATGTATAAATAATATCATATAATAGTATGTGTCCAAAAAATGTATAAATAATATCATACTACAGTATGTGTCCTAAAAATGTATAAATAATATCATACTAAGGTATGTGTCCTAAAAATGTATAAATAATATCATACTTTAGTATGTGTCCAAAAAATGTAAAAATAATATCATACTATAGAATGTGTCCTAAAAATGTATAAATAATATCATATTATAGTATGTGTCCTAAAAATGTATAAATAACATCATACTACAGTATGTGTCCTAAAAATGTATAAATAATTGCATACTATAGTATGTGTCCTAAAAATGTATAAATAATATCATATTATAGTATGTGTCCTAAAAATGTATAAATAATATCATACTAAGGTATGTGTCCTAAAAATGTATAAATAATATCATATTATAGTATGTGTCCTAAAAATGTATAAATAATATCATACTAAGGTATGTGTCCTAAAAATGTATAAATAATATCATACTTTAGTATGTGTCCAAAAAATGTAAAAATAATATCATACTATAGTATGTGTCCTAAAAATGTATAAATAATATCATATTATCGTATATGTCCTAAAAATGTATAAATAATATCATACTAAGTTATGTTTCCTAAAAATGTATAAATAATATCATATTATAGTATGTGTCCTAAAAATGTATAAATAATATCATACTACAGTATGTGTCCTAAAAATGTATAAATAATATCATACTAAGGTATGTGTCCTAAAAATGTATAAATAATATCATATTATAGTATGTGTCCAAAAAATGTAAAAATAATATCATACTATAGTATGTGTCCTAAAAATGTATAAATAATATCATACTAAGGTATGTGTCCTAAAAATGTATAAATAATATCATACTTTAGTATGTGTCCAAAAAATGTAAAAATAATATCATACTATAGTATGTGTCCTAAAAATGTATAAATAATATCATATTATAGTATGTGTCCTAAAAATGTATAAATAATATCATACTAAGGTATGTGTCCTAAAAATGTATAAATAATATCATACTAAGGTATGTGTCCTAAAAATGTATAAATAATATCATACTAAGGTATGTGTCCTAAAAATGTATAAATAATATCATACTATAGTATGTGTCCTAAAAAATGTAAAAATAATTGCATACTATAGTATGTGTCCTAAAAATGTATAAATAATGTCATACTACAGTATGTGTCCTAAAAATGTATAAATAATATCATACTAAGGTATGTGTCCTAAAAATGTATAAATAATATCATACTTTAGTATGTGTCCAAAAAATTTAAAAATAATATCATACTATAGTATGTGTCCTAAAAATGTATAAATAATATCATATTATAGTATGTGTCCTAAAAATGTATAAATAATATCATATTATAGTATGTGTCCTAAAAATGTATAAATAATATCATATTATAGTATGTGTCCTAAAAATGTATAAATAATATCATACTACAGTATGTGTCCTAAAAATGTATAAATAATTGCATACTATAGTATGTGTCCTAAAAATGTATAAATAATATCATATTATAGTATGTGTCCTAAAAATGTATAAATAATATCATACTAAGGTATGTGTCCTAAAAATGTATAAATAATATCATACTAAGGTATATGTCCTAAAAATGTATAAATAATATCATACTTTAGTATGTGTCCAAAAAATGTAAAAATAATAACATACTATTGTATGTGTCCTAAAAATTTATAAATAATATCATATTATAGTATGTGTCCTAAAAATGTATAAATAATATCATACTACAGTATGTGTCCTAAAAATGTATAAATAATTGCATACTATAGTATGTGTCCTAAAAATGTATAAATAATATCATATTATAGTATGTGTCCTAAAAATGTATAAATAATATCATACTAAGGTATGTGTCCTAAAAATGTATAAATAATATCATATTATAGTATGTGTCCTAAAAATGTTTAAATAATATCATACTAAGGTATGTGTCCTAAAAATGTATAAATAATATCATACTTTAGTATGTGTCCAAAAAATGTAAAAATAATATCATACTATAGTATGTGTCCTAAAAATGTATAAATAATATCATATTATAGTATGTGTCCGAAAATGTATAAATAATCTCATACTAAGGTATGTGTCCTAAAAATGTATAAATAATATCATATTATAGTATGTGTCCTAAAAATGTATAAATAATATCATACTACAGTATGTGTCCTAAAAATGTATAAATAATATCATACTAAGGTATGTGTCCTAAAAATGTATAACTAATATCATACTTTAGTATGTGTCCAAAAATGTAAAAATAATATCATACTATAGTATGTGTCCAAAAAAATGTATAAATAATATCATATTATAGTATGTGTCCTAAAAATGTATAAATAATATCATACTACAGTATGTGTCCTAAAAATGTATAAATAATATCATACTAAGGTATGTGTCCTAAAAATGTATAAATAATATCATACTTTAGTATGTGTCCAAAAAATGTAAAAATAATATCATACTATAGTATGTGTCCTAAAAATGTATAAATAATATCATATTATAGTACGTGTCCTAAAAATGTATAAATAATATCATACTTTAGTATGTGTCCAAAAAATGTAAAAATAATATCATACTATAGTATGTGTCCTAAAAATGTATAAATAATATCATATTATAGTATGTGTCCTAAAAATGTATAAATAATATCATACTACAGTATGTGTCCTAAAAATGTATAAATAATATCATATTATAGTATGTGTGCTAAAAATGTATAAATAATATCATACTAAGGTATGTGTCCTAAAAATGTATAAATAATATCATATTATATTATGTGTCCTAAAAATGTATAAATAATATCATACTAAGGTATGTGTCCTAAAAATGTATAAATAATATCATACTTTAGTATGTGTCAAAAAATGTAAAAATAATATCATACTATAGTATGTGTCCTAAAAATTTATAAATAATATCATATTATAGTATGTGTCCTAAAAATGTATAAATAATATCATACTACAGTATGTGTCCTAAAAATGTATAAATAATTGCATACTATAGTATGTGTCCTCAAAATGTATAAATAATATCATATTATAGTATGTGTCCTAAAAATGTATAAATAATATCACACTAAGGTATGTGTCCTAAAAATGTATAAATATTATCATATTATAGTATGTGTCCTAAAAATGTATAAATAATATCATACTAAGGTATGTGTCCTAAAAATGTATAAATAATATCATACTTTAGTATGTGTCCAAAAAATGTAAAAATAATATCATACTATAGTATGTGTCTTAAAAATGTATAAATAATATCATACTAAGGTATGTGTCCTAAAAATGTATAAATAATATCATACTTTAGTAAGTGTCCAAAAAATGTAAAAATAATATCATACTATAGTATGTGTCCTCAAAATTTATAAATAATATCATACTATAGTATGTGTCCTAAAAAATGTAAAAATAATTGCATACTATAGTATGTGCCCTAAAAATGTATAAATAATGTCATACTACAGTATTTGTCCTAAAAATGTATAAATAATATCATACTAAGGTATGTGTCCTAAAAATGTATAAATAATATCATACTTTAGTATGTGTCCAAAAAATGTAAAAATAATATCATACTATAGTATGTGTCCTAAAAATGTATAAATAATATCATATTATAGTATGTGTCCTAAAAATGTATAAATAATATCATACTACAATATGTGTCCTAAAAATGTATAAATAATATCATATTATAGTATGTGTCCTAAAAATGTATAAATAATATCATACTACAGTATGTGTCCTAAAAATGTATAAATAATTGCATACTATAGTATGTGTCCTAAAAATGTATAAATAATATCATATTATAGTATGTGTCCTAAAAATGTATAAATAATATCATACTAAGGTATGTGTCCTAAAAATGTATAAATAATATCATATTATAGTATGTGTCCTAAAAATGTATAAATAATATCATACTAAGGTATATGTCCTAAAAATGTATAAATAATATCATACTTTAGTATGTGTCCAAAAAATGTAAAAATAATATCATACTATTGTATGTGTCCTAAAAATGTATAAATAATATCATATTATAGTATGTGTCTTAAAAATGTATAAATAATATCATACTACAGTATGTGTCCTAAAAATGTATAAATAATTGCATACTATAGTATGTGTCCTAAAAATGTATAAATAATATCATATTATAGTATGTGTCCTAAAAATGTATAAATAATATCATACTAAGGCATGTGTCCTAAAAATGTATAAATAATATCATATTATAGTATGTGTCCTAAAAATGTTTAAATAATATCATACTAAGGTATGTGTCCTAAAAATGTATAAATAATATCATACTTTAGTATGTGTCCAAAAAATGTAAAAATAATATCATACTATAGTATGTGTCCTAAAAATGTATAAATAATATCATATTATAGTATGTGTCCGAAAATGTATAAATAATATCATACTAAGGTATGTGTCCTAAAAATGTATAAATAATATCATATTATAGTATGTGTCCTAAAAATGTATAAATAATATCATACTACAGTATGTGTCCTAAAAATGTATAAATAATTGCATACTATAGTATGTGTCCTCAAAATGTATAAATAATATCATATTATAGTATGTGTCCTAAAAATGTATAAATAATATCACACTAAGGTATGTGTCCTAAAAATGTATAAATATTATCATATTATAGTATGTGTCCTAAAAATGTATAAATAATATCATACTAAGGTATGTGTCCTAAAAATGTATAAATAATATCATACTTTAGTATGTGTCCAAAAAATGTAAAAATAATATCATACTATAGTATGTGTCTTAAAAATGTATAAATAATATCATACTAAGGTATGTGTCCTAAAAATGTATAAATAATATCATACTTTAGTAAGTGTCCAAAAAATGTAAAAATAATATCATACTATAGTATGTGTCCTCAAAATTTATAAATAATATCATACTATAGTATGTGTCCTAAAAAATGTAAAAATAATTGCATACTATAGTATGTGCCCTAAAAATGTATAAATAATGTCATACTACAGTATTTGTCCTAAAAATGTATAAATAATATCATACTAAGGTATGTGTCCTAAAAATGTATAAATAATATCATACTTTAGTATGTGTCCAAAAAATGTAAAAATAATATCATACTATAGTATGTGTCCTAAAAATGTATAAATAATATCATATTATAGTATGTGTCCTAAAAATGTATAAATAATATCATACTACAATATGTGTCCTAAAAATGTATAAATAATATCATATTATAGTATGTGTCCTAAAAATGTATAAATAATATCATACTACAGTATGTGTCCTAAAAATGTATAAATAATTGCATACTATAGTATGTGTCCTAAAAATGTATAAATAATATCATATTATAGTATGTGTCCTAAAAATGTATAAATAATATCATACTAAGGTATGTGTCCTAAAAATGTATAAATAATATCATATTATAGTATGTGTCCTAAAAATGTATAAATAATATCATACTAAGGTATATGTCCTAAAAATGTATAAATAATATCATACTTTAGTATGTGTCCAAAAAATGTAAAAATAATATCATACTATTGTATGTGTCCTAAAAATGTATAAATAATATCATATTATAGTATGTGTCTTAAAAATGTATAAATAATATCATACTACAGTATGTGTCCTAAAAATGTATAAATAATTGCATACTATAGTATGTGTCCTAAAAATGTATAAATAATATCATATTATAGTATGTGTCCTAAAAATGTATAAATAATATCATACTAAGGCATGTGTCCTAAAAATGTATAAATAATATCATATTATAGTATGTGTCCTAAAAATGTTTAAATAATATCATACTAAGGTATGTGTCCTAAAAATGTATAAATAATATCATACTTTAGTATGTGTCCAAAAAATGTAAAAATAATATCATACTATAGTATGTGTCCTAAAAATGTATAAATAATATCATATTATAGTATGTGTCCGAAAATGTATAAATAATATCATACTAAGGTATGTGTCCTAAAAATGTATAAATAATATCATATTATAGTATGTGTCCTAAAAATGTATAAATAATATCATACTACAGTATGTGTCCTAAAAATGTATAAATAATATCATACTAAGGTATGTGTCCTAAAAATGTATAACTAATATCATACTTTAGTATGTGTCCAAAAATGTAAAAATAATATCATACTATAGTATGTGTCCAAAAAAATGTATAAATAATATCATATTATAGTATGTGTCCTAAAAATGTATAAATAATATCATACTACAGTATGTGTCCTAAAAATGTATAAATAATTGCATACTATAGTATGTGTCCTAAAATGTATAAATAATATCATACTTTAGTATGTGTCCAAAAAATGTAAAAATAATATCATACTATAGTATGTGTCCTAAAAATGTATAAATAATATCATATTATAGTACGTGTCCTAAAAATGTATAAATAATATTATACTAAGGTATGTGTCCTAAAAATGCATAAATAATATCATATAATAGTATGTGTCCAAAAAATGTATAAATAATATCATACTACAGTATGTGTCCTAAAAATGTATAAATAATATCATACTAAGGTATGTGTCCTAAAAATGTATAAATAATATCATACTTTAGTATGTGTCCAAAAAATGTAAAAATAATATCATACTATAGAATGTGTCCTAAAAATGTATAAATAATATCATATTATAGTATGTGTCCTAAAAATGTATAAATAATATCATACTACAGTATGTGTCCTAAAAATGTATAAATAATTGCATACTATAGTATGTGTCCTAAAAATGTATAAATAATATCATATTATAGTATGTGTCCTAAAAATGTATAAATAATATCATACTAAGGTATGTGTCCTAAAAATTTATAAATAATATCATATTATAGTATGTGTCCTAAAAATGTATAAATAATATCATACTAAGGTATGTGTCCTAAAAATGTATAAATAATATCATACTTTAGTATGTGTCCAAAAAATGTAAAAATAATATCATACTATAGTATGTGTCCTAAAAATGTATAAATAATATCATATTATAGTATGTGTCCTAAAAATGTATAAATAATATCATACTAAGTTATGTTTCCTAAAAATGTATAAATAATATCATATTATAGTATGTGTCCTAAAAATGTATAAATAATATCATACTACAGTATGTGTCCTAAAAATGTATAAATAATATCATACTAAGATATGTGTCCTAAAAATGTATAAATAATATCATATTATAGTATGTGTCCAAAAAATGTAAAAATAATATCATACTATAGTATGTGTCCTAAAAATGTATAAATAATATCATACTACAGTATGTGTCCTAAAAATGTATAAATAATTGCATACTATAGTATGTGTCCTAAAAATGTATAAATAATATCATATTATAGTATGTGTCCTAAAAATGTATAAATAATATCATACTAAGGTATGTGTCCTAAAAATGTATAAATAATATCATATTATAGTATGTGTCCTAAAAATGTATAAATAATATCATACTAAGGTATATGTCCTAAAAATGTATAAATAATATCATGCTAAGGTATGTGTCCTAAAAATGTATAACTAATATCATACTTTAGTATGTGTCCAAAAATGTAAAAATAATATCATACTATAGTATGTGTCCAAAAAAATGTATAAATAATATCATATTATAGTATGTGTCCTAAAAATGTATAAATAATATCATACTACAGTATGTGTCCTAAAAATGTATAAATAATTGCATACTATAGTATGTGTCCTAAAATGTATAAATAATATCATATTATAGTATGTGTCCTAAAAATGTATAAATAATATCATACTACAGTATGTGTCCTAAAAATGTATAAATAATATCATACTAAGGTATGTGTCCTAAAAATGTATAAATAATATCATACTTTAGTATGTGTCCAAAAAATGTAAAAATAATATCATACTATAGTATGTGTCCTAAAAATGTATAAATAATATCATATTATAGTACGTGTCCTATTAATGTATAAATAATATCATACTAAGGTATGTGTCCTAAAAATGTATAAATAATATCATATAATAGTATGTGTCCAAAAAATGTATAAATAATATCATACTACAGTATGTGTCCTAAAAATGTATAAATAATATCATACTAAGGTATGTGTCCTAAAAATGTATAAATAATATCATACTTTAGTATGTGTCCAAAAAATGTAAAAATAATATCATACTATAGAATGTGTCCTAAAAATGTATAAATAATATCATATTATAGTATGTGTCCTAAAAATGTATAAATAACATCATACTACAGTATGTGTCCTAAAAATGTATAAATAATTGCATACTATAGTATGTGTCCTAAAAATGTATAAATAATATCATATTATAGTATGTGTCCTAAAAATGTATAAATAATATCATACTAAGGTATGTGTCCTAAAAATGTATAAATAATATCATATTATAGTATGTGTCCTAAAAATGTATAAATAATATCATACTAAGGTATGTGTCCTAAAAATGTATAAATAATATCATACTTTAGTATGGTTCCAAAAAATGTAAAAATAATATCATACTATAGTATGTGTCCTAAAAATGTATAAATAATATCATATTATCGTATGTGTCCTAAAAATGTATAAATAATATCATACTAAGTTATGTTTCCTAAAAATGTATAAATAATATCATATTATAGTATGTGTCCTAAAAATGTATAAATAATATCATACTACAGTATGTGTCCTAAAAATGTATAAATAATATCATACTAAGGTATGTGTCCTAAAAATGTATAAATAATATCATATTATAGTATGTGTCCAAAAAATGTAAAAATAATATCATACTATAGTATGTGTCCTAAAAATGTATAAATAATATCATATTATAGTATGTGTCCTAAAATGTATAAATAATATCATACTACAGTATGTGTCCTAAAAATGTATAAATAATTGCATACTATAGTATGTGTCCTAAAAATGTATAAATAATATCATATTATAGTATGTGTCCTAAAAATGTATAAATAATATCATACTAAGGTATGTGTCCTAAAAATGTATAAATAATATCATATTATAGTATGTGTCCTAAAAATGTATAAATAATATCATACTAAGGTATGTGTCCTAAAAATGTATAAATAATATCATACTTTAGTATGTGTCCAAAAATGTAAAGATAATATCATACTATAGTATGTGTCCTAAAAATGTATAAATAATATCATACTAAGGTATGTGTCCTAAAAATGTATAAATAATATCATATTATAGTATGTGTCCTAAAAATGTATAAATAATATCATACTAAGGTATGTGCCCTAAAAATGTATAAATAATATCATACTTTAATATGTGTCCAAAAAATGTAAAAATAATATCATACTATAGTATGTGTCGTAATAATGTATAAATAATATCATACCAATGTATGTGTCTTAAAAAATCTAAAAATAATTGCATACTATAGTATTTGTCCTAAACATGTATAAATAATATAATACTAAGGTTTGTGTCCTAAAAATGTATAAATAATATCATACTAAGGTATGTGTCCTAAAAATGTATAAATAATATCATACTATATTATGTGTCCAAAAAATGTATAAATAATATCATACTTTAGTATGTGTCCAAAAAATGTAAAAATAACATCATACTATAGTATGTGTCCTAAAAATGTATAAATTATTTAATACTATAGTATGTGTCCTAAAAATGTAAAAATAATTGCATACTATAGTATGTGTCCTAAAAATGTATAAATAATATCATACTACAGTATGTGTCCTAAAAATGTATAAATAATATCATACTAAGGTATGTGTCCTAAAATTGTATAAATAATATCATACTATAGTATGTGTCCTAAAAATTTATAAATAATATCATACTTTAGTATGTGTCCAAAAAATGTAAAAATAATATCATACTATATTATGTGTCCTCAAAATTTATAAATAATATCATACTATAGTATGTGTCCTAAAAAATGTAAAAATAATTGCATACTATAGTATGTGTCCTAAAAATGTATAAATAATATCATATTATAGTATGTGTCCTAAAAATGTATAAATAATATCATACTACAGTATGTGTCCTAAAAATGTATAAATAATATCATATTATAGTATGTGTCCTAAAAATGTATAAATAATATCATACTAAGGTATGTGTCCTAAAAATGTATAAATAATATCATATTATAGTATGTGTCCTAAAAATTTATAAATAATATCATACTTTAGTATTTGTCCAAAAAATGTAAAAATAATATCATACTATAGTATGTGTCCTAAAATGTATAAATAATATCATATTATAGTATGTGTCCTAAAAATGTGTAAATAATATCATACTACAGTATGTGTCCTAAAAATGTATAAATAATTGCATACTATAGTATGTGTCCTAAAAATGTATAAATAATATCATATTATAGTATGTGTCCTAAAAATGTATAAATAATATCATACTAAGGTATGTGTCCTAAAAATGTATAAATAATATCATATTATAGTATGTGTCCTAAAAATGTATAAATAATATCATACTAAGGTATGTGTCCTAAAAATGTATAAATAATATCATACTTTAGTATGTGTCCAAAAAAATGTAAAAATAATATCATACTATAGTATGTGTCCTAAAAATGTATAAATAATATCATATTATAATATGTGTCCTAAAAATGTATAAATAATATCATACTACAGTATGTGTCCTAAAAATGTATAAATAATTGCATACTATAGTATGTGTCCTAAAAATGTATAAATAATATCATATTATAGTATGTGTCCTAAAAATGTATAAATAATATCATACTAAGGTATGTGTCCTAAAAATGTATAAATAATATCATATTATAGTATGTGTCCTAAAAATGTATAAATAATATCATACTAAGGTATGTGTCCTAAAAATGTATAAATAATATCATACTTTAGTATGTGTCCAAAAAATGTAAAAATAATATCATACTATAGTATGTGTCCTAAAAATGTATAAATAATATCATATTATAGTATGTGTCCTAAAAATGTATAAATAATATCATACTAGGGTATGTGTCCTAAAAATGTATAAATAATATCATATTATAGTATGTGTCCTAAAAATGTATAAATAATATCATACTACAGTATGTGTCCTAAAAATATATAAATAATATCATACTAAGGTATGTGTCCTAAAAATGTATAAATAATATCATACTTTAGTATGTGTCCAAAAAATGTAAAAATAATATCATACTATAGTATGTGTCCTAAAATGTATAAATAATATCATATTATAGTATGTGTCCTAAAAATGTATAAATATTATCATACTACAGTATGTGTCCTAAAAATGTATAAATAATTGCATACTTTAGTATGTGTCCTAAATATGTATAAATAATATCATATTATAGTATGTGTCCTAAAAATGTATAAATAATATCATACTAAGGTATGTGTCCTAAAAATGTATAAATAATATCATATAATAGTATGTGTCCTAAAAATGTATAAATAATATCATACTAAGGTATGTGTCCTAAAAATGTATAAATAATATCATACTTTAGTATGTGTCCAAAAAATGTAAAAATAATATCATACTATAGTATGTGTCCTAAAAATGTATAAATAATATCATATTATAGTATGTGTCCTAAAAATGTATAAATAATATCATACTAAGGTATGTGTCCTTGTTACGGCTGCCAGCCTGACCAGTGGAGAGAAGCAACCAAATTCACCCATCTGTAGTGAATCAGCCTGACACCGCTCCTCCTCCTCCTCTCTCCCAGGCTGCTGAGGAGCACAGCTGAGAGGAATCAACCTAATGAGCAAACACCTGCATAAAAGGGCTGTGCCTTCAGTAGTCTGGGAGGCAGCAGTGCAGGGGTTCTGCTGTCCTCCTGGGTTTGTGTAGTTTTAACCCCTGTTCGTTTGAGATTTGGAACTTTTGTAATTTTTAACTCTTAAGGAGAAATTGTGAACGATCCAGTGGGATCTTTTGTGTGTGTGGGTTTTAAGGTTAACTTTGTCTGTGGCTATTTTACTGACCTCGGTTTTAAACACCTTCCGTTGTGGTAAAGCTTTTAAGATAAGTTTTACCAGGTGTTTTAGTCAGTAGAATGTTTTTAGACTTTTATCAACTTCAGGATCTTAAAACACCTTCGTTGTGGTAAAACTTTTAAAATAAGATTTTACCAGGTGTTTTATAGTTGATAATGTGCTTTGTACTGTTAACCTTTTAGAGAAATCAGTTTTGCTCGTGTTTTAATACCTTTTCTACAAATAAACCCATTTTAAACTCCGCCGCCAGTTCTTATGTTCTCCCCATCCTTCACACTTTTAAACATCTCATGTCGGGGACGTAACAGTCCTAAAAATGTATAAATAATATCATATTATAGTATGTGTCCTAAAAATGTATAAATAATATCATACTACAGTATGTGTCCTAAAAATGTATAAATAATATCATACTAAGGTATGTGTCCTAAAAATGTATAAATAATATCATATTATAGTATGTGTCCTAAAAATGTATAAATAATATCATACTAAGGTATGTGTCCTAAAAATGTATAAATAATATCATATTATAGTATGTGTCCTAAAAATGTATAAATATAATTCATACTACAGTATGTGTCCTAAAAATGTATAAATAATATCATACTAAGGTATGTGTCCTAAAAATGTATAAATAATATCATACTTTAGTATGTGTCCAAAAAATGTAAAAATAATATCATACTATAGTATGTGTCCTAAAAATGTATAAATAATATCATACTATAGTATGTGTCCTAAAAATGTATAAATAATATCATATTATAGTATGTGTCCTAAAAATGTTTAAATAATATCATACTAAGGTATGTGTCCTAAAAATGTATAAATAATATCATATTATAGTATGTGTCCTAAAAATGTATAAATAATATCATACTAAGGTATGTGTCCTAAAAATGTATAAATAATATCATAGTAAGGTATGTGTCCTAAAAATGTATAAATAATATCATACTATAGTATGTGTCCTAAAAATGTATAAATAATATCATACTTTAGTATGTGTCCAAAAAATGTAAAAATAATATCATACTATAGTATGTGTCCTCAAAATTTTATAAATAATATCATACTATAGTATGTGTCCTAAAAAATGTAAAAATAATTGCATACTATAGTATGTGTCATAAAAATGTATAAATAATGTCATACTATAGTATGTGTCCTAAAAATGTATAAATAATATCATACTAAGGTATGTGTCCTAAAAATGTATAAATAATATCATACTTTAGTATGTGTCCTAAAAATGTATAAATAATATCATATTATAGTATGTGTCCTAAAAATTTATAAATAATATCATACTACAGTATGTGTCCTAAAAATTTATAAATAATATCATACTAAGGTATGTGTCCTAAAAATGTATAAATAATATCATACTTTAGTATGTGTCCAAAAAATCTAAAAATAATATCATACTATAGTATGTGTCCTAAAAATGTATAAATAATATCATATTATAGTATGTGTCCTAAAAATGTATAAATAATATCATACTACAGTATGTGTCCTAAAAATGTATAAATAATATCATACTTTAGTATGTGTCCAAAAAATGTAAAAATAATATCATATTATAGTATGTGTCCTAAAAATGTATAAATAATATCATATTATAGTATGTGTCCTAAAAATGTATAAATAATATCATACTAAGGTATGTGTCCTAAAAATGTATAAATAATATCATATTATAATATGTGTCCTAAAAATGTATAAATAATATCATACTAAGGTATGTGTCCTAAAAATGTATAAATAATATCATACTAAGGTATGTGTCCTAAAAATGTATAAATAATATCATACTATAGTATGTGTCCTAAAAAATGTTAAAAAAAATTGCATACTATACTATGTGTCCTAAAAATGTATAAATAATATCATACTAAGGTATGTGTCCTAAAAATGTATAAATAATATCATACTAAGGTATGTGTCCTAAAAATGTATAAATAATATCATACTATGGTATGTGTCCTAAAAATGTATAAATAATATCATACTTTAGTATGTGTCCAAAAAATGTAAAAATAATATCATACTATAGTATGTGTCCTCAAAATTTATAAATAATATCATACTATAGTATGTGTCCTAAAAAATGTAAAAATAATTGCATACTATAGTATGTGTCCTAAAAATGTATAAATAATGTCATACTACAGTATGTGTCCTAAAAATGTATAAATAATATCATACTAAGGTATGTGTCCTAAAAATGTATAAATAATATCATACTTTAGTATGTGTCCAAAAAATGTAAAAATAATATCATCCTATAGTATGTGTCCTAAAAATGTATAAATAATATCATATTATAGTATGTGTCTTAAAAATGTATAAATAATATCATACTACAGTATGTGTCCTAAAAATGTATAAATGATATCATACTAAGGTATGTGTCTTAAAATTTATAAATAATATCATATTATAGTATGTGTCCTAAAAATGTATAAATAATATCATACTAAGGTATGTGTCCTAAAAATGTATAAATAATATCATACTTTAGTATGTGTCCAAAAAATGTAAAAATAATATCATACTATAGTATGTGTCCTAAAAATGTATAAATAATATCATATTATAGTATGTGTCCTAAAAATGTATAAATAATATCATACTACAGTATGTGTCCTAAAAATGTATAAATAATTGCATACTATAGTATGTGTCCTAAAAATGTATAAATAATATCATACTAAGGTATGTGTCCTAAAAATTATATAAATAATATCATACTAAGGTATGTGTCCTAAAAATGTATAAATAATATCATACTAAGGTATGTGTCCTAAAAATGTATAAATAATATCATACTATAGTATGTGTCCTAAAAAAATGTAAAAATAATTGCATACTATAGTATGTGTCCTAAAAATGTATAAATAATGTCATACTAAGGTATGTGTCCTAAAAATGTATAAATAATATCATATTATAGTATGTGTCCTAAAAATGTATAAATAATATCATACTAAGGTATGTGTCCTAAAAATGTATAAATAATATCATACTAAGGTATGTCTCCTAAAAATGTATAAATAATATCATACTACAGTATGTGTCCTAAAAATGTATAAATAATTGCATACTATAGTATGTGTCCTAAAAATGTATGAATAATATCATATTATAGTATGTGTCCTAAAAATGTATAAATAATATCATACTAAGGTATGTGTCCTAAAAATGTATAAATAATATCATATTATAGTATGTGTCCTAAAAATGTATAAATAATATCATACTAAGGTATGTGTCCTAAAAATGTATAAATAATATCATACTACAGTATGTGTCCTAAAATTGTATAAATAATATCATACTATAGTATGTGTCCTAAAAATGTTAAAAAAAATTGCATACTATACTATGTGTCCTAAAAATGTATAAATAATATCATACTAAGGTATGTGTCCTAAAAATGTATAAATAATATCATACTAAGGTCCTAAAAATTTATAAATAATATCATACTATAGTATGTGTCCTAAAAATGTATAAATAATATCATATTATAGTATGTGTCCTAAAAATGTTTAAATAATATCATACTAAGGTATGTGTCCTAAAAATGTATAAATAATATCATATTATAGTATGTGTCCTAAAAATGTATAAATAATATCATACTAAGGTATGTGTCCTAAAAATGTATAAATAATATCATACTAAGGTATGTGTCCTAAAAATGTATAAATAATATCATACTATAGTATGTGTCCTAAAAATGTTTAAAAAATTGCATACTATACTATGTGTCCTAAAAATGTATAAATAATATCATACTAAGGTATGTGTCCTAAAAATGTATAAATAATATCATACTATAGTATGTGTCCTAAAAATGTATAAATAATATCATACTTTAGTATGTGTCCAAAAAATGTAAAAATAATATCATACTATAGTATGTGTCCTCCAAATTTATAAATAATATCATACTATAGTATGTGTCCTAAAAAATGTAAAAATAATTGCATACTATAGTATGTGTCCTAAAAATGTATAAATAATGTCATACTACAGTATGTGTCCTAAAAATGTATAAATAATATCATACTAAGGTATGTGTCCTAAAAATGTATAAATAATATCATATTATAGTATGTGTCCTAAAAATTTATAAATAATATCATACTACAGTATGTGTCCTAAAAATGTATAAATAATATCATATTATAGTATGTGTCCTAAAAATTTATAAATAATATCATACTACAGTATGTGTCCTAAAAATGTATAAATAATATCATACTAAGGTATGTGTCCTAAAAATGTATAAATAATATCATATTATAGTATGTGTCTTAAAAATGTATAAATAATATCATACTACAGTATGTGTCCTAAAAATGTATAAATGATATCATACTAAGGTATGTGTCTTAAAATTTATAAATAATATCATATTATAGTATGTGTCCTAAAAATGTATAAATAATATCATACTAAGGTATGTGTCCTAAAAATGTATAAATAATATCATAATTTAGTATGTGTCCAAAAAATGTAAAAATAATATCATACTATAGTATGTGTCCTAAAAATGTATAAATAATATCATATTATAGTATGTGTCCTAAAAATGTATAAATAATATCATACTATAGTATGTGTCCTAAAAATGTATAAATAATATCATACTAAGGTATGTGTCCTAAAAATTATATAAATAATATCATACTAAGGTATGTGTCCTAAAAATGTATAAATAATATCATACTAAGGTGTGTGTCCTAAAAATGTATAAATAATATCATACTATAGTATGTGTCCTAAAAAAATGTAAAAATAATTGCATACTATAGTATGTGTCCTAAAAATGTATAAATAATGTCATACTAAGGTATGTGTCCTAAAAATGTATAAATAATATCATATTATAGTATGTGTCCTAAAAATGTATAAATAATATCATACTAAGGTATGTGTCCTAAAAATGTATAAATAATATCATACTAAGGTATGTCTCCTAAAAATGTATAAATAATATCATACTACAGTATGTGTCCTAAAAATGTATAAATAATTGCATACTATAGTATGTGTCCTAAAAATGTATGAATAATATCATATTATAGTATGTGTCCTAAAAATGTATAAATAATATCATACTAAGGTATGTGTCCTAAAAATGTATAAATAATATCATATTATAGTATGTGTCCTAAAAATGTATAAATAATATCATACTAAGGTATGTGTCCTAAAAATGTATAAATAATATCATACTTTAGTATGTGTCCAAAAAATGTAAAAATAATATCATACTATAGTATGTGTCCTAAAAATGTATAAATAATATCATATTATAGTATGTGTCCTAAAAATGTATAAATAATTGCATACTATAGTATGTGTCCTAAAAATGTATAAATAATATCATACTAAGGTATGTGTCCTAAAAATTATATAAATAATATCATACTAAGGTATGTGTCCTAAAAATGTATAAATAATATCATACTAAGGTATGTGTCCTAAAAATGTATAAATAATATCATACTATAGTATGTGTCCTAAAAAAATGTAAAAATAATTGCATACTATAGTATGTGTCCTAAAAATGTATAAATAATGTCATACTAAGGTATGTGTCCTAAAAATGTATAAATAATATCATATTATAGTATGTGTCCTAAAAATGTATAAATAATATCATACTAAGGTATGTGTCCTAAAAATGTATAAATAATATCATACTAAGGTATGTCTCCTAAAAATGTATAAATAATATCATACTACAGTATGTGTCCTAAAAATGTATAAATAATTGCATACTATAGTATGTGTCCTAAAAATGTATGAATAATATCATATTATAGTATGTGTCCTAAAAATGTATAAATAATATCATACTAAGGTATGTGTCCTAAAAATGTATAAATAATATCATATTATAGTATGTGTCCTAAAAATGTATAAATAATATCATACTAAGGTATGTGTCCTAAAAATGTATAAATAATATCATACTACAGTATGTGTCCTAAAATTGTATAAATAATATCATACTATAGTATGTGTCCTAAAAATGTTAAAAAAAATTGCATACTATACTATGTGTCCTAAAAATGTATAAATAATATCATACTAAGGTATGTGTCCTAAAAATGTATAAATAATATCATACTAAGGTCCTAAAAATTTATAAATAATATCATACTATAGTATGTGTCCTAAAAATGTATAAATAATATCATATTATAGTATGTGTCCTAAAAATGTTTAAATAATATCATACTAAGGTATGTGTCCTAAAAATGTATAAATAATATCATATTATAGTATGTGTCCTAAAAATGTATAAATAATATCATACTAAGGTATGTGTCCTAAAAATGTATAAATAATATCATACTAAGGTATGTGTCCTAAAAATGTATAAATAATATCATACTATAGTATGTGTCCTAAAAAATGTAAAAATAATTGCATACTATAGTATGTGTCCTAAAAATGTATAAATAATGTCATACTACAGTATGTGTCCTAAAAATGTATAAATAATATCATACTAAGGTATGTGTCCTAAAAATGTATAAATAATATCATATTATAGTATGTGTCCTAAAAATTTATAAATAATATCATACTACAGTATGTGTCCTAAAAATGTATAAATAATATCATACTAAGGTATGTGTCCTAAAAATGTATAAATAATATCATACTTTAGTATGTGTCCTAAAAATGTATAAATAATATCATATTATAGTATGTGTCCTAAAAATTTATAAATAATATCATACTACAGTATGTGTCCTAAAAATTTATAAATAATATCATACTAAGGTATGTGTCCTAAAAATGTATAAAAAATATCATACTTTAGTATGTGTCCAAAAAATGTAAAAATAATATCATACTATAGTATGTGTCCTAAAAATGTATAAATAATATCATATTATAGTATGTGTCCTAAAAATGTATAAATAATATCATACTACAGTATGTGTCCTAAAAATGTATAAATAATATCATACTTTAGTATGTGTCCAAAAATGTAAAAATAATATCATATTATAGTATGTGTCCTAAAAATGTATAAATAATATCATATTATAGTATGTGTCCTAAAAATGTATAAATAATATCATACTAAGGTATGTGTCCTAAAAATGTATAAATAATATCATATTATAGTATGTGTCCTAAAAATGTATAAATAATATCATACTAAGGTATGTGTCCTAAAAATGTATAAATAATATCATACTAAGGTATGTGTCCTAAAAATGTATAAATAATATCATACTATAGTATGTGTCCTAAAAATGTTTAAAAAAATTGCATACTATACTATGTGTCCTAAAAATGTATAAATAATATCATACTAAGGTATGTGTCCTAAAAATGTATAAATAATATCATACTAAGGTATGTGTCCTAAAAATGTATAAATAATATCATACTATAGTATGTGTCCTAAAAATGTATAAATAATATCATATTATAGTATGTGTCCTAAAAATGTTTAAATAATATCATACTAAGGTATGTGTCCTAAAAATGTATAAATAATATCATATTATAGTATGTGTCCTAAAAATGTATAAATAATATCATACTAAGGTATGTGTCCTAAAAATGTATAAATAATATCATACTAAGGTATGTGTCCTAAAAATGTATAAATAATATCATACTATAGTATGTGTCCTAAAAAATGTAAAAATAATTGCATACTATAGTATGTGTCCTAAAAATGTATAAATAATGTCATACTACAGTATGTGTCCTAAAAATGTATAAATAATATCATACTAAGGTATGTGTCCTAAAAATGTATAAATAATATCATATTATAGTATGTGTCCTAAAAATTTATAAATAATATCATACTACAGTATGTGTCCTAAAAATGTATAAATAATATCATACTAAGGTATGTGTCCTAAAAATGTATAAATAATATCATACTTTAGTATGTGTCCTAAAAATGTATAAATAATATCATATTATAGTATGTGTCCTAAAAATTTATAAATAATATCATACTACAGTATGTGTCCTAAAAATTTATAAATAATATCATACTAAGGTATGTGTCCTAAAAATGTATAAAAAATATCATACTTTAGTATGTGTCCAAAAAATGTAAAAATAATATCATACTATAGTATGTGTCCTAAAAATGTATAAATAATATCATATTATAGTATGTGTCCTAAAAATGTATAAATAATATCATACTACAGTATGTGTCCTAAAAATGTATAAATAATATCATACTTTAGTATGTGTCCAAAAATGTAAAAATAATATCATATTATAGTATGTGTCCTAAAAATGTATAAATAATATCATATTATAGTATGTGTCCTAAAAATGTATAAATAATATCATACTAAGGTATGTGTCCTAAAAATGTATAAATAATATCATATTATAGTATGTGTCCTAAAAATGTATAAATAATATCATACTAAGCTATGTGTCCTAAAAATGTATAAATAATATCATACTAAGGTATGTGTCCTAAAAATGTATAAATAATATCATACTATAGTATGTGTCCTAAAAATGTTTAAAAAAATTGCATACTATACTATGTGTCCTAAAAATGTATAAATAATATCATACTAAGGTATGTGTCCTAAAAATGTATAAATAATATCATACTAAGGTATGTGTCCTAAAAATGTATAAATAATATCATACTATGGTATGTGTCCTAAAAATGTATAAATAATATCATACTTTAGTATGTGTCCAAAAAATGTAAAAATAATATCATACTATAGTATGTGTCCTAAAAATGTATAAATAATATCATACTAAGGTATGTGTCCTAAAAATGTATAAATAATATCATACTTTAGTATGTGTCCAAAAAATGTAAAAATAATATCATACTATAGTATGTGTCCTAAAAATGTATAAATAATATCATATTATAGTATGTGTCCTAAAAATGTATAAATAATATCATACTACAGTATGTGTCCTAAAAATGTATAAATAATATCATACTTTAGTATGTGTCCAAAAAATGTAAAAATAATATCATACTATAGTATGTGTCCTAAAAATGTATAAATAATATCATATTATAGTATGTGTCCTAAAAATGTATAAATAATATCATACTAAGGTATGTGTCCTAAAAATGTATAAATAATATCATATTATAGTATGTGTCCTAAAAATGTATAAATAATATCATACTAAGGTATGTGTCCTAAAAATGTATAAATAATATCATACTTTAGTATGTGTCCAAAAAATGTAAAAATAATATCATACTATAGTATGTGTCCTAAAAATGTATAAATAATATCATACTAAGGTATGTGTCCTAAAAATGTATAAATAATATCATACTTTAGTATGTGTCCAAAAAATGTAAAAATAATATCATACTATAGTATGTGTCCTAAAAATGTATAAATAATATCATATTATAGTATGTGTCCTAAAAATGTATAAATAATATCATACTACAGTATGTGTCCTAAAAATGTATAAATAATATCATACTTTAGTATGTGTCCAAAAAATGTAAAAATAATATCATACTATAGTATGTGTCCTAAAAATGTATAAATAATATCATACTATAGTATGTGTCCTAAAAATGTATAAATAATATCATACTTTAGTATGTGTCCAAAAAATGTAAAAATAATATCATACTATAGTATGTGTCCTCCAAATTTATAAATAATATCATACTATAGTATGTGTCCTAAAAAATGTAAAAATAATTGCATACTATAGTATGTGTCCTAAAAATGTATAAATAATGTCATACTACAGTATGTGTCCTAAAAATGTATAAATAATATCATACTAAGGTATGTGTCCTAAAAATGTATAAATAATATCATATTATAGTATGTGTCCTAAAAATTTATAAATAATATCATACTACAGTATGTGTCCTAAAAATGTATAAATAATATCATACTAAGGTATGTGTCCTAAAAATGTATAAATAATATCATACTTTAGTATGTGTCCTAAAAATGTATAAATAATATCATATTATAGTATGTGTCCTAAAAATTTATAAATAATATCATACTACAGTATGTGTCCTAAAAATGTATAAATAATATCATACTAAGGTATGTGTTCTAAAAATGTATAAAAAATATCATACTTTAGTATGTGTCCAAAAAATGTAAAAATAATATCATACTATAGTATGTGTCCTAAAAATGTATAAATAATATCATATTATAGTATGTGTCCTAAAAATGTATAAATTATATCATACTACAGTATGTGTCCTAAAAATGTATAAATAATATCATACTTTAGTATGTGTCCAAAAATGTAAAAATAATATCATATTATAGTATGTGTCCTAAAAATGTATAAATAATATCATATTATAGTATGTGTCCTAAAAATGTATAAATAATATCATACTAAGGTATGTGTCCTAAAAATGTATAAATAATATCATATTATAGTATGTGTCCTAAAAATGTATAAATAATATCATACTAAGGTATGTGTCCTAAAAATGTATAAATAATATCATACTAAGGTATGTGTCCTAAAAATGTATAAATAATATCATACTATAGTATGTGTCCTAAAAATGTTAAAAAAAATTGCATACTATACTATGTGTCCTAAAAATGTATAAATAATATCATACTAAGGTATGTGTCCTAAAAATGTATAAATAATATCATACTAAGGTATGTGTCCTAAAAATGTATAAATAATATCATACTATGGTATGTGTCCTAAAAATGTATAAATAATATCATACTTTAGTATGTGTCCTAAAAATGTATAAATAATATCATACTTTAGTATGTGTCCAAAAAATGTAAAAATAATATCATACTATAGTATGTGTCCTAAAAATGTATAAATAATATCATATTATAGTATGTGTCCTAAAAATGTATAAATAATATCATACTACAGTATGTGTCCTAAAAATGTATAAATAATATCATACTTTAGTATGTGTCCAAAAAATGTAAAAATAATATCATACTATAGTATGTGTCCTAAAAATGTATAAATAATATCATATTATAGTATGTGTCCTAAAAATGTATAAATAATATCATACTAAGGTATGTGTCCTAAAAATGTATAAATAATATCATATTATAGTATGTGTCCTAAAAATGTATAAATAATATCATACTAAGGTATGTGTCCTAAAAATGTATAAATAATATCATACTAAGGTATGTGTCCTAAAAATGTATAAATAATATCATACTATAGTATGTGTCCTAAAAAATGTTAAAAAAAATTGCATACTATACTATGTGTCCTAAAAATGTATAAATAATATCATACTAAGGTATGTGTCCTAAAAATGTATAAATAATATCATACTAAGGTATGTGTCCTAAAAATGTATAAATAATATCATACTATGGTATGTGTCCTAAAAATGTATAAATAATATCATACTTTAGAATGTGTCCAAAAAATGTAAAAATAATATCATACTATAGTATGTGTCCTCAAAATTTATAAATAATATCATACTATAGTATGTGTCCTAAAAAATGTAAAAATAACTGCATACTATAGTATGTGTCCTAAAATGTATAAATAATGTCATACTACAGTATGTGTCCTAAAAATGTATAAATAATATCATACTAAGGTATGTGTCCTAAAAATGTATAAATAATATCATACTTTAGTATGTGTCCAAAAAATGTAAAAATAATATCATACTATAGTATGTCCTAAAAATGTATAAATAATATCATATTATAGTATGTGTCCTAAAAATTTATAAATAATATCATACTACAGTATGTGTCCTAAAAATGTATAAATAATATCATATTATAGTATGTGTCCTAAAAATGTATAAATGATATCATACTAAGGTATGTGTCCTAAAAATGTATAAATAATATCATATTATAGTATGTTTCCTAAAAATGTATAAATAATTTCATACTAAGGTATGTGTCCTAAAAATGTATAAATAATATCATACTTTAGTATGTGTCCAAAAAATGTAAAAATAATATCATACTATAGTATGTGTCCTAAAAATGTATAAATAATATCATACTAAGGTATGTGTCCTAAAAATGTATAAATTATATCATACTACAGTATGTGTTCTAAAAATGTATAAATAATATCATACTACAGTATGTGTCCTAAAAATGTATAAATAATATCATACTTTAGTATGTGTCCAAAAAATGTAAAAATAATATCATACTATAGTATGTGTGCTAAAAATTTATAAATAATATCATACTATAGTATGTGTCCTAAAAAATGTAAAAATAATTGCATACTATAGTATGTGTCCTAAAAATGTATAAATAATGTCATACTACAGTATGTGTCCTAAAAATGTATAAATAATATCATACTAAGGTATGTGTCCTAAAAATGTATAAATAATATCATATTATAGTATGTGTCCTAAAAATTTATAAATAATATCATACTACAGTATGTGTCCTAAAAATGTATAAATAATATCATACTAAGGTATGTGTCCTAAAAATGTATAAATAATATCATACTTTAGTATGTGTCCTAAAAATGTATAAATAATATCATATTATAGTATGTGTCCTAAAAATGTATAAATAATATCATACTACAGTATGTGTCCTAAAAATGTATAAATAATATCATACTAAGGTATGTGTCCTAAAAATGTATAAATAATATCATACTTTAGTATGTGTCCAAAAAATGTAAAAATAATATCATACTATAGTATGTGTCCTAAAAATGTATAAATAATATCACATTATAGTATGTGTCCTAAAAATGTATAAATAATATCATACTACAGTATGTGTCCTAAAAATGTATAAATAATATCATACTTTAGTATGTGTCCAAAAAATGTAAAAATAATATCATATTATAGTATGTGTCCTAAAAATGTATAAATAATATCATATTATAGTATGTGTCCTAAAAATGTATAAATAATATCATACTAAGGTATGTGTCCTAAAAATTTATAAATAATATCATATTATAGTATGTGTCCTAAAAATGTATAAATAATATCATACTAAGGTATGTGTCCTAAAAATGTATAAATAATATCATACTAAGGTATGTGTCCTAAAAATGTATAAATAATATCATACTATAGTATGTGTCCTAAAAAATGTTAAAAAAAATTGCATACTATACTATGTGTCCTAAAAATGTATAAATAATATCATACTAAGGTATGTGTCCTAAAAATGTATAAATAATATCATACTAAGGTATGTGTCCTAAAAATGTATAAATAATATCATACTACAGTATGTGTCCTAAAAATGTATAAATAATATCATACTATGGTATGTGTCCTAAAAATGTATAAATAATATCATACTTTAGTATGTGTCCAAAACATGTAAAAATAATATCATACTAAGGTATGTGTCCTAAAAATGTATAAATAATATCATACTAAGGTATGTGTCCTAAAAATGTATAAATAATATCATACTATAGTATGTGTCCTAAAAATGTATAAATAATATCATATTATAGTATGTGTCCTAAAAATGTATAAATAATTTCATACTAAGGTATGTTTCCTAAAAATGTATAAATAATATCATACTTTAGTATGTGTCCAAAAAATGTAAAAATAATATCATACTATAGTATGTGTCCTAAAAATATATAAATAATATCATATTATATTATGTGTCCTAAAAATGTATAAATTATATCATACTACAGTATGTGTCCTAAAAATGTATAAATAATTGCATACTATAGTATGTGTCCTAAAAATGTATAAATAATATCATATTATAGTATGTGTCCTAAAAATGTATAAATAATATCATACTAAGGTATGTGTCCTAAAAATGTATAAATAATATCATACTAAGGTATGTGTCCTAAAAATGTATAAATAATATCATACTATAGTATGTGTCCTAAAAATGTATAAATAATATCATACTTTAGTATGTGTCCAAAAAATGTAAAAATAATATCATACTATAGTATGTGTCCTCAAAATTTATAAATAATATCATACTATAGTATGTGTCCTAAAAAATGTAAAAATAATTGCATACTATAGTATGTGTCCGAAAAATGTATAAATAATGTCATACTACAGTATGTGTCCTAAAAATGTATAAATAATATCATACTAAGGTATGTGTCCTAAAAATGTATAAATAATATCATATTATAGTATGTGTCCTAAAAATGTATAAATAATATCATACTACAGTATGTGTCCTAAAAATGTATAAATAATATCATACTACAGTATGTGTCCTAAAAATGTATAAATAATATCATACTAAGGTATGTGTCCTAAAAATGTATAAATAATATCATACTTTAGTATGTGTCCAAAAAATGTAAAAATAATATCATACTATAGTACGTGTCCTAAAAATGTATAAATAATATCATATTATAGTATGTGTCCTAAAAATGTATAAATAATATCATACTACAATATGTGTCCTAAAAATGTATAAATAATATCATATTATAGTATGTGTCCTAAAAATGTATAAATAATATCATACTACAGTATGTGTCCTAAAAATGTATAAATAATTGCATACTATAGTATGTGTCCTAAAAATGTATAAATAATATCATATTATAGTATGTGTCCTAAAAATGTATAAATAATATCATACTAAGGTATGTGTCCTAAAAATGTATAAATAATATCATATTATAGTATGTGTCCTAAAAATGTATAAATAATATCATACTAAGGTATATGTCCTAAAAATGTATAAATAATATCATACTTTAGTATGTGTCCAAAAAATGTAAAATCAATATCATACTATTGTATGTGTCCTAAAAATGTATAAATAATATCATATTATAGTATGTGTCCTAAAAATGTATAAATAATATCATACTACAGTATGTGTCCTAAAAATGTATAAATAATTGCATACTATAGTATGTGTCCTAAAAATGTATAAATAATATCATATTATAGTATGTGTCCTAAAAATGTATAAATAATATCATACTAAGGTATGTGTCCTAAAAATGTATAAATAATATCATATTATAGTATGTGTCCTAAAAATGTTTAAATAATATCATACTAAGGTATGTGTCCTAAAAATGTATAAATAATATCATACTTTAGTATGTGTCCAAAAAATGTAAAAATAATATCATACTATAGTATGTGTCCTAAAAATGTATAAATAATATCATATTATAGTATGTGTCCGAAAATGTATAAATAATATCATACTAAGGTATGTGTCCTAAAAATGTATAAATAATATCATATTATAGTATGTGTCCTAAAAATGTATAAATAATATCATACTACAGTATGTGTCCTAAAAATGTATAAATAATATCATACTAAGGTATGTGTCCTAAAAATGTATAACTAATATCATACTTTAGTATGTGTCCAAAAATGTAAAAATAATATCATACTATAGTATGTGTCCAAAAAAATGTATAAATAATATCATATTAAAGTATGTGTCCTAAAAATGTATAAATAATATCATACTAAGGTATGTGTCCTAAAAATGTATAAATAATATCATATAATAGTATGTGTCCAAAAAATGTATAAATAATATCATACTACAGTATGTGTCCTAAAAAATGTATAAATAATATCATACTAAGGTATGTGTCCTAAAAATGTATAAATAATATCATACTTTAGTATGTGTCCAAAAAATGTAAAAATAATATCATACTATAGAATGTGTCCTAAAAATGTATAAATAATATCATATTATAGTATGTGTCCTAAAAATGTATAAATAATATCATACTACAGTATGTGTCCTAAAAATGTATAAATAATATCATATTATAGTATGTGTCCTAAAAATGTATAAATAATATCATACTAAGGTATGTGTCCTAAAAATGTATAAATAATATCATATTATAGTATGTGTCCTAAAAATGTATAAATAATATCATACTAAGGTATATGTCCTAAAAATTTATAAATAATATCATACTTTAGTATTTGTCCAAAAAATGTAAAAAATAATATCATACTATAGTATGTGTCCTAAAATGTATAAATAATATCATATTATAGTATGTGTCCTAAAAATGTGTAAATAATATCATACTACAGTATGTGTCCTAAAAATGTATAAATAATTGCATACTATAGTATGTGTCCTAAAAATGTATAAATAATATCATATTATAGTATGTGTCCTAAAAATGTATAAATAATATCATACTAAGGTATGTGTCCTAAAAATGTATAAATAATATCATATTATAGTATGTGTCCTAAAAATGTATAAATAATATCATACTAAGGTATGTGTCCTAAAAATGTATAAATAATATCATACTTTAGTATGTGTCCAAAAAAATGTAAAAATAATATCATACTATAGTATGTGTCCTAAAAATGTATAAATAATATCATATTATAATATGTGTCCTAAAAATGTATAAATAATATCATACTACAGTATGTGTCCTAAAAATGTATAAATAATTGCATACTATAGTATGTGTCCTAAAAATGTATAAATAATATCATATTATAGTATGTGTCCTAAAAATGTATAAATAATATCATACTAAGGTATGTGTCCTAAAAATGTATAAATAATATCATATTATAGTATGTTGTCCTAAAAATGTATAAATAATATCATACTAAGGTATGTGTCCTAAAAATGTATAAATAATATCATACTTTAGTATGTGTCCAAAAAATGTAAAAATAATATCATACTATAGTATGTGTCCTAAAAATGTATAAATAATATCATATTATAGTATGTGTCCTAAAAATGTATAAATAATATCATACTAGGGTATGTGTCCTAAAAATGTATAAATAATATCATATTATAGTATGTGTCCTAAAAATGTATAAATAATATCATACTACAGTATGTGTCCTAAAAATGTATAAATAATATCATACTAAGGTATGTGTCCTAAAAATGTATAAATAATATCATACTACAGTATGTGTCCTAAAAATGTATAAATAATTGCATACTATAGTATGTGTCCTAAAAATGTATAAATAATATCATATTATAGTATGTGTCCTAAAAATGTATAAATAATATCATACTAAGGTATGTGTCCTAAAAATGTATAAATAATATCATATAATAGTATGTGTCCTAAAAATGTATAAATAATATCATACTAAGGTATGTGTCCTAAAAATGTATAAATAATATCATACTTTAGTATGTGTCCAAAAAATGTAAAAATAATATCATACTATAGTATGTGTCCTAAAAATGTATAAATAATATCATATTATAGTATGTGTCCTAAAAATGTATAAATAATATCATACTAAGGTATGTGTCCTTGTTACGGCTGCCAGCCTGACCAGTGGAGAGAAGCAACCAAATTCACCCATCTGTAGTGAATCAGCCTGACACCGCTCCTCCTCCTCCTCTCTCCCAGGCTGCTGAGGAGCACAGCTGAGAGGAATCAACCTAATGAGCAAACACCTGCATAAAAGGGCTGTGCCTTCAGTAGTCTGGGAGGCAGCAGTGCAGGGGTTCTGCTGTCCTCCTGGGTTTGTGTAGTTTTAACCCCTGTTCGTTTGAGTTTTGGAACTTTTGTAATTTTTAACTCTTAAGGAGAAATTGTGAACGATCCAGTGGGATCTTTTGTGTGTGTGGGTTTTAAGGTTAACTTTGTCTGTGGCTATTTTACTGACCTCGGTTTTAAACACCTTCCGTTGTGGTAAAGCTTTTAAGATAAGTTTTTACCAGGTGTTTTAGTCAGTAGAATGTTTTTAGACTTTTATCAACTTCAGGATCTTAAAACACCTTCGTTGTGGTAAAACTTTTAAAATAAGATTTTACCAGGTGTTTTATAGTTGATAATGTGCTTTGTACTGTTAACCTTTTAGAGAAATCAGTTTTGCTCGTGTTTTAATACCTTTTGTACAAATAAACCCATTTTAAACTCCGCCGCCAGTTCTTATGTTCTCCCCATCATTCACACTTTTAAACATCTCATGTCGGGGACGTAACAGTCCTAAAAATGTATAAATAATATCATATTATAGTATGTGTCCTAAAAATGTATAAATAATATCATACTACAGTATGTGTCCTAAAAATGTATAAATAATATCATACTAAGGTATGTGTCCTAAAAATGTATAAATAATATCATATTATAGTATGTGTCCTAAAAATGTATAAATAATATCATACTAAGGTATGTGTCCTAAAAATGTATAAATAATATCATATTATAGTATGTGTCCTAAAAATGTATAAATATAATTCATACTACAGTATGTGTCCTAAAAATGTATAAATAATATCATACTAAGGTATGTGTCCTAAAAATGTATAAATAATATCATACTTTAGTATGTGTCCAAAAAATGTAAAAATAATATCATACTATAGTATGTGTCCTAAAAATGTATAAATAATATCATACTATAGTATGTGTCCTAAAAATGTATAAATAATATCATATTATAGTATGTGTCCTAAAAATGTTTAAATAATATCATACTAAGGTATGTGTCCTAAAAATGTATAAATAATATCATACTAAGGTATGTGTCCTAAAAATGTATAAATAATATCATACTATAGTATGTGTCCTAAAAATGTATAAATAATATCATACTTTAGTATGTGTCCAAAAAATGTAAAAATAATATCATACTATAGTATGTGTCCTCAAAATTTATAAATAATATCATACTATAGTATGTGTCCTAAAAAATGTAAAAATAATTGCATACTATAGTATGTGTCCTAAAAATGTATAAATAATGTCATACTACAGTATGTGTCCTAAAAATGTATAAATAATATCATACTAAGGTATGTGTCCTAAAAATGTATAAATAATATCATACTTTAGTATGTGTCCAAAAAATGTAAAAATAATATCATACTATAGTATGTGTCCTAAAAATGTATAAATAATATCATATTATAGTATGTGTCCTAAAAATGTATAAATAATATCATACTACAGTATGTGTCCTAAAAATGTATAAATAATATCATATTATAGTATGTGTGCTAAAAATGTATAAATAATATCATACTAAGGTATGTGTCCTAAAAATGTATAAATAATATCATATTATAGTATGTGTCCTAAAAATGTATAAATAATATCATACTAAGGTATGTGTCCTAAAAATGTATAAATAATATCATACTTTAGTATGTGTCAAAAAATGTAAAAATAATATCATACTATAGTATGTGTCCTAAAAATTTATAAATAATATCATATTATAGTATGTGTCCTAAAAATGTATAAATAATATCATACTACAGTATGTGTCCTAAAAATGTATAAATAATTGCATACTATAGTATGTGTCCTCAAAATGTATAAATAATATCATATTATAGTATGTGTCCTAAAAATGTATAAATAATATCATACTAAGGTATGTGTCCTAAAAATGTATAAATATTATCATATTATAGTATGTGTCCTAAAAATGTATAAATAATATCATACTAAGGTATGTGTCCTAAAAATGTATAAATAATATCATACTTTAGTATGTGTCCAAAAAATGTAAAAATAATATCATACTATAGTATGTGTCCTAAAAATGTATAAATAATATCATACTAAGGTATGTGTCCTAAAAATGTATAAATAATATCATACTTTAGTAAGTGTCCAAAAAATGTAAAAATAATATCATACTATAGTATGTGTCCTCAAAATTTATAAATAATATCATACTATAGTATGTGTCCTAAAAAATGTAAAAATAATTGCATACTATAGTATGTGCCCTAAAAATGTATAAATAATGTCATACTACAGTATTTGTCCTAAAAATGTATAAATAATATCATACTAAGGTATGTGTCCTAAAAATGTATAAATAATATCATACTTTAGTATGTGTCCAAAAAATGTAAAAATAATATCATACTATAGTATGTGTCCTAAAAATGTATAAATAATATCATATTATAGTATGTGTCCTAAAAATGTATAAATAATATCATACTACAATATGTGTCCTAAAAATGTATAAATAATATCATATTATAGTATGTGTCCTAAAAATGTATAAATAATATCATACTACAGTATGTGTCCTAAAAATGTATAAATAATTGCATACTATAGTATGTGTCCTAAAAATGTATAAATAATATCATATTATAGTATGTGTCCTAAAAATGTATAAATAATATCAAACTAAGGTATGTGTCCTAAAAATGTATAAATAATATCATATTATAGTATGTGTCCTAAAAATGTATAAATAATATCATACTAAGGTATATGTCCTAAAAATGTATAAATAATATCATACTTTAGTATGTGTCCAAAAAATGTAAAAATAATATCATACTATTGTATGTGTCCTAAAAATGTATAAATAATATCATATTATAGTATGTGTCCTAAAAATGTATAAATAATATCATACTACAGTATGTGTCCTAAAAATGTATAAATAATTGCATACTATAGTATGTGTCCTAAAAATGTATAAATAATATCATATTATAGTATGTGTCCTAAAAATGTATAAATAATATCATACTAAGGCATGTGTCCTAAAAATGTATAAATAATATCATATTATAGTATGTGTCCTAAAAATGTTTAAATAATATCATACTAAGGTATGTGTCCTAAAAATGTATAAATAATATCATACTTTAGTATGTGTCCAAAAAATGTAAAAATAATATCATACTATAGTATGTGTCCTAAAAATGTATAAATAATATCATATTATAGTATGTGTCCGAAAATGTATAAATAATATCATACTAAGGTATGTGTCCTAAAAATGTATAAATAATATCATATTATAGTATGTGTCCTAAAAATGTATAAATAATATCATACTATTGTATGTGTCCTAAAAATGTATAAATAATATCATATTATAGTATGTGTCCTAAAAATGTATAAATAATATCATACTACAGTATGTGTCCTAAAAATGTATAAATAATTGCATACTATAGTATGTGTCCTAAAAATGTATAAATAATATCATATTATAGTATGTGTCCTAAAAATGTATAAATAATATCATACTAAGGCATGTGTCCTAAAAATGTATAAATAATATCATATTATAGTATGTGTCCTAAAAATGTTTAAATAATATCATACTAAGGTATGTGTCCTAAAAATGTATAAATAATATCATACTTTAGTATGTGTCCAAAAAATGTAAAAATAATATCATACTATAGTATGTGTCCTAAAAATGTATAAATAATATCATATTATAGTATGTGTCCGAAAATGTATAAATAATATCATACTAAGGTATGTGTCCTAAAAATGTATAAATAATATCATATTATAGTATGTGTCCTAAAAATGTATAAATAATATCATACTACAGTATGTGTCCTAAAAATGTATAAATAATATCATACTAAGGTATGTGTCCTAAAAATGTATAACTAATATCATACTTTAGTATGTGTCCAAAAATGTAAAAATAATATCATACTATTGTATGTGTCCAAAAAATGTAAAAATAATATCAAACTATAGTATGTGTCCTAAAAATGTATAAATAATATCATATTATAGTATGTGTCCTAAAAATGTATAAATATAATTCATACTACAGTATGTGTCCTAAAAATGTATAAATAATATCATACTAAGGTATGTGTCCTAAAAATGTATAAATAATATCATACTTTAGTATGTGTCCAAAAAATGTAAAAATAATATCATACTATAGTATGTGTCCTAAAAATGTATAAATAATATCATACTATAGTATGTGTCCTAAAAATGTATAAATAATATCATATTATAGTATGTGTCCTAAAAATGTTTAAATAATATCATACTAAGGTATCTGTCCTAAAAATGTATAAATAATATCATACTAAGGTATGTGTCCTAAAAATGTATAAATAATATCATACTATAGTATGTGTCCTAAAAATGTATAAATAATATCATACTTTAGTATGTGTCCAAAAAATGTAATAATAATATCATACTATAGTATGTGTCCTCAAAATTTATAAATAATATCATACTATAGTATGTGTCCTAAAAAATGTAAAAATAATTGCATACTATAGTATGTGTCCTAAAAATGTATAAATAATGTCATACTACAGTATGTGTCCTAAAAATGTATAAATAATATCATACTAAGGTATGTGTCCTAAAAATGTATAAATAATATCATACTTTAGTATGTGTCCAAAAAATGTAAAAATAATATCATACTATAGTATGTGTCCTAAAAATGTATAAATAATATCATATTATAGTATGTGTCCTAAAAATGTATAAATAATATCATACTACAGTATGTGTCCTAAAAATGTATAAATAATATCATATTATAGTATGTGTGCTAAAAATGTATAAATAATATCATACTAAGGTATGTGTCCTAAAAATGTATAAATAATATCATATTATAGTATGTGTCCTAAAAATGTATAAATAATATCATACTAAGGTATGTGTCCTAAAAATGTATAAATAATATCATACTTTAGTATGTGTCAAAAAATGTAAAAATAATATCATACTATAGTATGTGTCCTAAAAATTTATAAATAATATCATATTATAGTATGTGTCCTAAAAATGTATAAATAATATCATACTACAGTATGTGTCCTAAAAATGTATAAATAATTGCATACTATAGTATGTGTCCTCAAAATGTATAAATAATATCATATTATAGTATGTGTCCTAAAAATGTATAAATAATATCATACTAAGGTATGTGTCCTAAAAATGTATAAATATTATCATATTATAGTATGTGTCCTAAAAATGTATAAATAATATCATACTAAGGTATGTGTCCTAAAAATGTATAAATAATATCATACTTTAGTATGTGTCCAAAAAATGTAAAAATAATATCATACTATAGTATGTGTCCTAAAAATGTATAAATAATATCATACTAAGGTATGTGTCCTAAAAATGTATAAATAATATCATACTTTAGTAAGTGTCCAAAAAATGTAAAAATAATATCATACTATAGTATGTGTCCTCAAAATTTATAAATAATATCATACTATAGTATGTGTCCTAAAAAATGTAAAAATAATTGCATACTATAGTATGTGCCCTAAAAATGTATAAATAATGTCATACTACAGTATTTGTCCTAAAAATGTATAAATAATATCATACTAAGGTATGTGTCCTAAAAATGTATAAATAATATCATACTTTAGTATGTGTCCAAAAAATGTAAAAATAATATCATACTATAGTATGTGTCCTAAAAATGTATAAATAATATCATATTATAGTATGTGTCCTAAAAATGTATAAATAATATCATACTACAATATGTGTCCTAAAAATGTATAAATAATATCATATTATAGTATGTGTCCTAAAAATGTATAAATAATATCATACTACAGTATGTGTCCTAAAAATGTATAAATAATTGCATACTATAGTATGTGTCCTAAAAATGTATAAATAATATCATATTATAGTATGTGTCCTAAAAATGTATAAATAATATCAAACTAAGGTATGTGTCCTAAAAATGTATAAATAATATCATATTATAGTATGTGTCCTAAAAATGTATAAATAATATCATACTAAGGTATATGTCCTAAAAATGTATAAATAATATCATACTTTAGTATGTGTCCAAAAAATGTAAAAATAATATCATACTATTGTATGTGTCCTAAAAATGTATAAATAATATCATATTATAGTATGTGTCCTAAAAATGTATAAATAATATCATACTACAGTATGTGTCCTAAAAATGTATAAATAATTGCATACTATAGTATGTGTCCTAAAAATGTATAAATAATATCATATTATAGTATGTGTCCTAAAAATGTATAAATAATATCATACTAAGGCTTGTGTCCTAAAAATGTATAAATAATATCATATTATAGTATGTGTCCTAAAAATGTTTAAATAATATCATACTAAGGTATGTGTCCTAAAAATGTATAAATAATATCATACTTTAGTATGTGTCCAAAAAATGTAAAAATAATATCATACTATAGTATGTGTCCTAAAAATGTATAAATAATATCATATTATAGTATGTGTCCGAAAATGTATAAATAATATCATACTAAGGTATGTGTCCTAAAAATGTATAAATAATATCATATTATAGTATGTGTCCTAAAAATGTATAAATAATATCATACTATTGTATGTGTCCTAAAAATGTATAAATAATATCATATTATAGTATGTGTCCTAAAAATGTATAAATAATATCATACTACAGTATGTGTCCTAAAAATGTATAAATAATTGCATACTATAGTATGTGTCCTAAAAATGTATAAATAATATCATATTATAGTATGTGTCCTAAAAATGTATAAATAATATCATACTAAGGCATGTGTCCTAAAAATGTATAAATAATATCATATTATAGTATGTGTCCTAAAAATGTTTAAATAATATCATACTAAGGTATGTGTCCTAAAAATGTATAAATAATATCATACTTTAGTATGTGTCCAAAAAATGTAAAAATAATATCATACTATAGTATGTGTCCTAAAAATGTATAAATAATATCATATTATAGTATGTGTCCGAAAATGTATAAATAATATCATACTAAGGTATGTGTCCTAAAAATGTATAAATAATATCATATTATAGTATGTGTCCTAAAAATGTATAAATAATATCATACTACAGTATGTGTCCTAAAAATGTATAAATAATATCATACTAAGGTATGTGTCCTAAAAATGTATAACTAATATCATACTTTAGTATGTGTCCAAAAATGTAAAAATAATATCATACTATTGTATGTGTCCAAAAAATGTAAAAATAATATCAAACTATAGTATGTGTCCTAAAAATGTATAAATAATATCATATTATAGTATGTGTCCTAAAAATGTATAAATATAATTCATACTACAGTATGTGTCCTAAAAATGTATAAATAATATCATACTAAGGTATGTGTCCTAAAAATGTATAAATAATATCATACTTTAGTATGTGTCCAAAAAATGTAAAAATAATATCATACTATAGTATGTGTCCTAAAAATGTATAAATAATATCATACTATAGTATGTGTCCTAAAAATGTATAAATAATATCATATTATAGTATGTGTCCTAAAAATGTTTAAATAATATCATACTAAGGTATCTGTCCTAAAAATGTATAAATAATATCATACTAAGGTATGTGTCCTAAAAATGTATAAATAATATCATACTATAGTATGTGTCCTAAAAATGTATAAATAATATCATACTTTAGTATGTGTCCAAAAAATGTAATAATAATATCATACTATAGTATGTGTCCTCAAAATTTATAAATAATATCATACTATAGTATGTGTCCTAAAAAATGTAAAAATAATTGCATACTATAGTATGTGTCCTAAAAATGTATAAATAATGTCATACTACAGTATGTGTCCTAAAAATGTATAAATAATATCATACTAAGGTATGTGTCCTAAAAATGTATAAATAATATCATACTTTAGTATGTGTCCAAAAAATGTAAAAATAATATCATACTATAGTATGTGTCCTAAAAATGTATAAATAATATCATATTATAGTATGTGTCCTAAAAATGTATAAATAATATCATACTACAGTATGTGTCCTAAAAATGTATAAATAATATCATATTATAGTATGTGTGCTAAAAATGTATAAATAATATCATACTAAGGTATGTGTCCTAAAAATGTATAAATAATATCATATTATAGTATGTGTCCTAAAAATGTATAAATAATATCATACTAAGGTATGTGTCCTAAAAATGTATAAATAATATCATACTTTAGTATGTGTCAAAAAATGTAAAAATAATATCATACTATAGTATGTGTCCTAAAAATTTATAAATAATATCATATTATAGTATGTGTCCTAAAAATGTATAAATAATATCATACTACAGTATGTGTCCTAAAAATGTATAAATAATTGCATACTATAGTATGTGTCCTCAAAATGTATAAATAATATCATATTATAGTATGTGTCCTAAAAATGTATAAATAATATCATACTAAGGTATGTGTCCTAAAAATGTATAAATATTATCATATTATAGTATGTGTCCTAAAAATGTATAAATAATATCATACTAAGGTATGTGTCCTAAAAATGTATAAATAATATCATACTTTAGTATGTGTCCAAAAAATGTAAAAATAATATCATACTATAGTATGTGTCCTAAAAATGTATAAATAATATCATACTAAGGTATGTGTCCTAAAAATGTATAAATAATATCATACTTTAGTAAGTGTCCAAAAAATGTAAAAATAATATCATACTATAGTATGTGTCCTCAAAATTTATAAATAATATCATACTATAGTATGTGTCCTAAAAAATGTAAAAATAATTGCATACTATAGTATGTGCCCTAAAAATGTATAAATAATGTCATACTACAGTATTTGTCCTAAAAATGTATAAATAATATCATACTAAGGTATGTGTCCTAAAAATGTATAAATAATATCATACTTTAGTATGTGTCCAAAAAATGTAAAAATAATATCATACTATAGTATGTGTCCTAAAAATGTATAAATAATATCATATTATAGTATGTGTCCTAAAAATGTATAAATAATATCATACTACAATATGTGTCCTAAAAATGTATAAATAATATCATATTATAGTATGTGTCCTAAAAATGTATAAATAATATCATACTACAGTATGTGTCCTAAAAATGTATAAATAATTGCATACTATAGTATGTGTCCTAAAAATGTATAAATAATATCATATTATAGTATGTGTCCTAAAAATGTATAAATAATATCAAACTAAGGTATGTGTCCTAAAAATGTATAAATAATATCATATTATAGTATGTGTCCTAAAAATGTATAAATAATATCATACTAAGGTATATGTCCTAAAAATGTATAAATAATATCATACTTTAGTATGTGTCCAAAAAATGTAAAAATAATATCATACTATTGTATGTGTCCTAAAAATGTATAAATAATATCATATTATAGTATGTGTCCTAAAAATGTATAAATAATATCATACTACAGTATGTGTCCTAAAAATGTATAAATAATTGCATACTATAGTATGTGTCCTAAAAATGTATAAATAATATCATATTATAGTATGTGTCCTAAAAATGTATAAATAATATCATACTAAGGCATGTGTCCTAAAAATGTATAAATAATATCATATTATAGTATGTGTCCTAAAAATGTTTAAATAATATCATACTAAGGTATGTGTCCTAAAAATGTATAAATAATATCATACTTTAGTATGTGTCCAAAAAATGTAAAAATAATATCATACTATAGTATGTGTCCTAAAAATGTATAAATAATATCATATTATAGTATGTGTCCGAAAATGTATAAATAATATCATACTAAGGTATGTGTCCTAAAAATGTATAAATAATATCATATTATAGTATGTGTCCTAAAAATGTATAAATAATATCATACTATTGTATGTGTCCTAAAAATGTATAAATAATATCATATTATAGTATGTGTCCTAAAAATGTATAAATAATATCATACTACAGTATGTGTCCTAAAAATGTATAAATAATTGCATACTATAGTATGTGTCCTAAAAATGTATAAATAATATCATATTATAGTATGTGTCCTAAAAATGTATAAATAATATCATACTAAGGCATGTGTCCTAAAAATGTATAAATAATATCATATTATAGTATGTGTCCTAAAAATGTTTAAATAATATCATACTAAGGTATGTGTCCTAAAAATGTATAAATAATATCATACTTTAGTATGTGTCCAAAAAATGTAAAAATAATATCATACTATAGTATGTGTCCTAAAAATGTATAAATAATATCATATTATAGTATGTGTCCGAAAATGTATAAATAATATCATACTAAGGTATGTGTCCTAAAAATGTATAAATAATATCATATTATAGTATGTGTCCTAAAAATGTATAAATAATATCATACTACAGTATGTGTCCTAAAAATGTATAAATAATATCATACTAAGGTATGTGTCCTAAAAATGTATAACTAATATCATACTTTAGTATGTGTCCAAAAATGTAAAAATAATATCATACTATAGTATGTGTCCAAAAAAATGTATAAATAATATCATATTATAGTATGTGTCCTAAAAATGTATAAATAATATCATACTACAGTATGTGTCCTAAAAATGTATAAATAATTGCATACTATAGTATGTGTCCTAAAATGTATAAATAATATCATATTATAGTATGTGTCCTAAAAATGTATAAATAATATCATACTACAGTATGTGTCCTAAAAATGTATAAATAATATCATACTAAGGTATGTGTCCTAAAAATGTATAAATAATATCATACTTTAGTATGTGTCCAAAAAATGTAAAAATAATATCATACTATAGTATGTGTCCTAAAAATGTATAAATAATATCATATTATAGTACGTGTCCTAAAAATGTATAAATAATATCATACTAAGGTATGTGTCCTAAAAATGTATAAATAATATCATATAATAGTATGTGTCCTAAAAATGTATAAATAATATCATACTACAGTATGTGTCCTAAAAATGTATAAATAATTGCATACTATAGTATGTGTCCTAAAATGTATAAATAATATCATATTATAGTATGTGTCCTAAAAATGTATAAATAATATCATACTACAGTATGTGTCCTAAAAATGTATAAATAATATCATACTAAGGTATGTGTCCTAAAAATGTATAAATAATATCATACTTTAGTATGTGTCCAAAAAATGTAAAAATAATATCATACTATAGTATGTGTCCTAAAAATGTATAAATAATATCATATTATAGTACGTGTCCTAAAAATGTATAAATAATATCATACTAAGGTATGTGTCCTAAAAATGTATAAATAATATCATATAATAGTATGTGTCCAAAAAATGTATAAATAATATCATACTACAGTATGTGTCCTAAAAATGTATAAATAATATCATACTAAGGTATGTGTCCTAAAAATGTATAAATAATATCATACTTTAGTATGTGTCCAAAAAATGTAAAAATAATATCATACTAGAGAATGTGTCCTAAAAATGTATAAATAATATCATATTATAGTATGTGTCCTAAAAATGTATAAATAATATCATACTACAGTATGTGTCCTAAAAATGTATAAATAATTGCATACTATAGTATGTGTCCTAAAAATGTATAAATAATATCATATTATAGTATGTGTCCTAAAAATGTATAAATAATATCATACTAAGGTATGTGTCCTAAAAATGTATAAATAATATCATATTATAGTATGTGTCCTAAAAATGTATAAATAATATCATACTAAGGTATGTGTCCTAAAAATGTATAAATAATATCATACTTTAGTATGTGTCCAAAAAATGTAAAAATAATATCATACTATAGTATGTGTCCTAAAAATGTATAAATAATATCATATTATAGTATGTGTCCTAAAAATGTATAAATAATATCATACTAAGTTATGTTTCCTAAAAATGTATAAATAATATCATATTATAGTATGTGTCCTAAAAATGTATAAATAATATCATACTACAGTATGTGTCCTAAAAATGTATAAATAATATCATACTAAGGTATGTGTCCTAAAAATGTATAAATAATATCATATTATAGTATGTGTCCAAAAAATGTAAAAATAATATCATACTATAGTATGTGTCCTAAAAATGTATAAATAATATCATACTACAGTATGTGTCCTAAAAATGTATAAATAATTGCATACTATAGTATGTGTCCTAAAAATTTATAAATAATATCATATTATAGTATGTGTCCTAAAAATGTATAAATAATATCATACTAAGGTATGTGTCCTAAAAATGTATAAATAATATCATATTATAGTATGTGTCCTAAAAATGTATAAATAATATCATACTAAGGTATATGTCCTAAAAATGTATAAATGATATCATACTTTAGTATGTGTCCAAAAAATGTAAAAATAATATCATACTATTGTATGTGTCCTAAAAATGTATAAATAATATCATATTATAGTATGTGTCCTAAAAATGTTTAAATAATATCATACTAAGGTATGTGTCCTAAAAATGTATAAATAATATCATACTTTAGTATGTGTCCAAAAAATGTAAAAATAATATCATACTATAGTATGTGTCCTAAAAATGTATAAATAATATCATATTATAGTATGTGTCCGAAAATGTATAAATAATATCATACTAAGGTATGTGTCCTAAAAATGTATAAATAATATCATATTATAGTATGTGTCCTAAAAATGTATAAATAATATCATACTACAGTATGTGTCCTAAAAATGTATAAATAATATCATACTAAGGTATGTGTCCTAAAAATGTATAACTAATATCATACTTTAGTATGTGTCCAAAAATGTAAAAATAATATCATACTATAGTATGTGTCCAAAAAAATGTATAAATAATATCATATTATAGTATGTGTCCTAAAAATGTATAAATAATATCATACTACAGTATGTGTCCTAAAAATGTATAAATAATTGCATACTATAGTATGTGTCCTAAAATGTATAAATAATATCATATTATAGTATGTGTCCTAAAAATGTATAAATAATATCATACTACAGTATGTGTCCTAAAAATGTATAAATAATATCATACTAAGGTATGTGTCCTAAAAATGTATAAATAATATCATACTTTAGTATGTGTCCAAAAAATGTAAAAATAATATCATACTATAGTATGTGTCCTAAAAATGTATAAATAATATCATATTATAGTACGTGTCCTAAAAATGTATAAATAATATCATACTAAGGTATGTGTCCTAAAAATGTATAAATAATATCATATAATAGTATGTGTCCAAAAAATGTATAAATAATATCATACTACAGTATGTGTCCTAAAAATGTATAAATAATATCATACTAAGGTATGTGTCCTAAAAATGTATAAATAATATCATACTTTAGTATGTGTCCAAAAAATGTAAAAATAATATCATACTAGAGAATGTGTCCTAAAAATGTATAAATAATATCATATTATAGTATGTGTCCTAAAAATGTATAAATAATATCATACTACAGTATGTGTCCTAAAAATGTATAAATAATTGCATACTATAGTATGTGTCCTAAAAATGTATAAATAATATCATATTATAGTATGTGTCCTAAAAATGTATAAATAATATCATACTAAGGTATGTGTCCTAAAAATGTATAAATAATATCATATTATAGTATGTGTCCTAAAAATGTATAAATAATATCATACTAAGGTATGTGTCCTAAAAATGTATAAATAATATCATACTTTAGTATGTGTCCAAAAAATGTAAAAATAATATCATACTATAGTATGTGTCCTAAAAATGTATAAATAATATCATATTATAGTATGTGTCCTAAAAATGTATAAATAATATCATACTAAGTTATGTTTCCTAAAAATGTATAAATAATATCATATTATAGTATGTGTCCTAAAAATGTATAAATAATATCATACTACAGTATGTGTCCTAAAAATGTATAAATAATATCATACTAAGGTATGTGTCCTAAAAATGTATAAATAATATCATATTATAGTATGTGTCCAAAAAATGTAAAAATAATATCATACTATAGTATGTGTCCTAAAAATGTATAAATAATATCATACTACAGTATGTGTCCTAAAAATGTATAAATAATTGCATACTATAGTATGTGTCCTAAAAATTTATAAATAATATCATATTATAGTATGTGTCCTAAAAATGTATAAATAATATCATACTAAGGTATGTGTCCTAAAAATGTATAAATAATATCATATTATAGTATGTGTCCTAAAAATGTATAAATAATATCATACTAAGGTATATGTCCTAAAAATGTATAAATGATATCATACTTTAGTATGTGTCCAAAAAATGTAAAAATAATATCATACTATTGTATGTGTCCTAAAAATGTATAAATAATATCATATTATAGTATGTGTCCTATAAATGTATAAATAATATCATACTACAGTATGTGTCCTAAAAATGTATAAATAATTGCATACTATAGTATGTGTCCTAAAAATGTATAAATAATATCATATTATAGTATGTGTCCTAAAAATGTATAAATAATATCATACTAAGGTATGTGTCCTAAAAATGTATAAATAATATCATATTATAGTATGTGTCCTAAAAATGTTTAAATAATATCATACTAAGGTATGTGTCCTAAAAATGTATAAATAATATCATACTTTAGTATGTGTCCAAAAAATGTAAAAATAATATCATACTATAGTATGTGTCCTAAAAATGTATAAATAATATCATATTATAGTATGTGTCCTAAAAATGTATAAATAATATCATACTAAGGTATGTGTCCTAAAAATGTATAAATAATATCATATTATAGTATGTGTCCTAAAAATGTATAAATAATATCATACTACAGTATGTGTCCTAAAAATGTATAAATAATATCATACTAAGGTATGTGTCCTAAAAATGTATAACTAATATCATACTTTAGTATGTGTCCAAAAATGTAAAAATAATATCATACTATAGTATGTGTCCAAAAAAATGTATAAATAATATCATATTATAGTATGTGTCCTAAAAATGTATAAATAATATCATACTACAGTATGTGTCCTAAAAATGTATAAATAATTGCATACTATAGTATGTGTCCTAAAATGTATAAATAATATCATATTATAGTATGTGTCCTAAAAATGTATAAATAATATCATACTACAGTATGTGTCCTAAAAATGTATAAATAATATCATACTAAGGTATGTGTCCTAAAAATGTATAAATAATATCATACTTTAGTATGTGTCCAAAAAATGTAAAAATAATATCATACTATAGTATGTGTCCTAAAAATGTATAAATAATATCATATTATAGTACGTGTCCTAAAAATGTATAAATAATATCATACTAAGGTATGTGTCCTAAAAATGTATAAATAATATCATATAATAGTATGTGTCCAAAAAATGTATAAATAATATCATACTACAGTATGTGTCCTAAAAATGTATAAATAATATCATACTAAGGTATGTGTCCTAAAAATGTATAAATAATATCATACTTTAGTATGTGTCCAAAAAATGTAAAAATAATATCATACTATAGAATGTGTCCTAAAAATGTATAAATAATATCATATTATAGTATGTGTCCTAAAAATGTATAAATAACATCATACTACAGTATGTGTCCTAAAAATGTATAAATAATTGCATACTATAGTATGTGTCCTAAAAATGTATAAATAATATCATATTATAGTATGTGTCCTAAAAATGTATAAATAATATCATACTAAGGTATGTGTCCTAAAAATGTATAAATAATATCATATTATAGTATGTGTCCTAAAAATGTATAAATAATATCATACTAAGGTATGTGTCCTAAAAATGTATAAATAATATCATACTTTAGTATGTGTCCAAAAAATGTAAAAATAATATCATACTATAGTATGTGTCCTAAAAATGTATAAATAATATCATATTATAGTATGTGTCCTAAAAATGTATAAATAATATCATACTAAGTTATGTTTCCTAAAAATGTATAAATAATATCATATTATAGTATGTGTCCTAAAAATGTATAAATAATATCATACTACAGTATGTGTCCTAAAAATGTATAAATAATATCATACTAAGGTATGTGTCCTAAAAATGTATAAATAATATCATATTATAGTATGTGTCCAAAAAATGTAAAAACAATATCATACTATAGTATGTGTCCTAAAAATGTATAAATAATATGATATTATAGTATGTGTCCTAAAATGTATAAATAATATCATACTACAGTATGTGTCCTAAAAATGTATAAATAATTGCATACTATAGTATGTGTCCTAAAAATGTATAAATAATATCATATTATAGTATGTGTCCTAAAAATGTATAAATAATATCATACTAAGGTATGTGTCCTAAAAATGTATAAATAATATCATATTATAGTATGTGTCCTAAAAATGTATAAATAATATCATACTAAGGTATGTGTCCTAAAAATGTATAAATAATATCATACTTTAGTATGTGTCCAAAAATGTAAAGATAATATCATACTATAGTATGTGTCCTAAAAATGTATAAATAATATCATACTAAGGTATGTGTCCTAAAAATGTATAAATAATATCATATTATAGTATGTGTCCTAAAAATGTATAAATAATATCATACTAAGGTATGTGTCCTAAAAATGTATAAATAATATCATACTTTAATATGTGTCCAAAAAATGTAAAAATAATATCATACTTTAGTATGTGTCCAAAAAATGTAAAAATAATATCATACTATAGTATGTGTCCTAATAATGTATAAATAATATCATACCAATGTATGTGTCTTAAAAAATCTAAAAATAATTGCATACTATAGTATTTGTCCTAAACATGTATAAATAATATAATACTAAGGTTTGTGTCCTAAAAATGTATAAATAATATCATACTAAGGTATGTGTCCTAAAAATGTATAAATAATATCATACTATATTATGTGTCAAAAAAATGTATAAATAATATCATACTTTAGTATGTGTCCAAAAAATGTAAAAATAACATCATACTATAGTATGTGTCCTAAAAATGTATAAATTATTTAATACTATAGTATGTGTCCTAAAAATGTAAAAATAATTGCATACTATAGTATGTGTCCTAAAAATGTATAAATAATATCATACTACAGTATGTGTCCTAAAAATGTATAAATAATATCATACTAAGGTATGTGTCCTAAAATTGTATAAATAATATCATACTATAGTATGTGTCCTAAAAATTTATAAATAATATCATACTTTAGTATGTGTCCAAAAAATGTAAAAATAATATCATACTATAGTATGTGTCCTCAAAATTTATAAATAATATCATACTATAGTATGTGTCCTAAAAAATGTAAAAATATTTGCATACTATAGTATGTGTCCTAAAAATGTATAAATAATATCATATTATAGTATGTGTCCTAAAAATGTATAAATAATATCATACTACAGTATGTGTCCTAAAAATGTATAAATAATATCATATTATAGTATGTGTCCTAAAAATGTATAAATAATATCATACTAAGGTATGTGTCCTAAAAATGTATAAATAATATCATATTATAGTATGTGTCCTAAAAATGTATAAATAATATCATACTAAGGTATATGTCCTAAAAATTTATAAATAATATCATACTTTAGTATTTGTCCAAAAAATGTAAAAATAATATCATACTATAGTATGTGTCCTAAAATGTATAAATAATATCATATTATAGTATGTGTCCTAAAAATGTGTAAATAATATCATACTACAGTATGTGTCCTAAAAATGTATAAATAATTGCATACTATAGTATGTGTCCTAAAAATGTATAAATAATATCATATTATAGTATGTGTCCTAAAAATGTATAAATAATATCATACTAAGGTATGTGTCCTAAAAATGTATAAATAATATCATATTATAGTATGTGTCCTAAAAATGTATAAATAATATCATACTAAGGTATGTGTCCTAAAAATGTATAAATAATATCATACTTTAGTATGTGTCCAAAAAAATGTAAAAATAATATCATACTATAGTATGTGTCCTAAAAATGTATAAATAATATCATATTATAATATGTGTCCTAAAAATGTATAAATAATATCATACTACAGTATGTGTCCTAAAAATGTATAAATAATTGCATACTATAGTATGTGTCCTAAAAATGTATAAATAATATCATATTATAGTATGTGTCCTAAAAATGTATAAATAATATCATACTAAGGTATGTGTCCTAAAAATGTATAAATAATATCATATTATAGTATGTGTCCTAAAAATGTATAAATAATATCATACTAAGGTATGTGTCCTAAAAATGTATAAATAATATCATACTTTAGTATGTGTCCAAAAAATGTAAAAATAATATCATACTATAGTATGTGTCCTAAAAATGTATAAATAATATCATATTATAGTATGTGTCCTAAAAATGTATAAATAATATCATACTAGGGTATGTGTCCTAAAAATGTATAAATAATATCATATTATAGTATGTGTCCTAAAAATGTATAAATAATATCATACTACAGTATGTGTCCTAAAAATGTATAAATAATATCATACTAAGGTATGTGTCCTAAAAATGTATAAATAATATCATACTTTAGTATGTGTCCAAAAAATGTAAAAATAATATCATACTATAGTATGTGTCCTAAAATGTATAAATAATATCATATTATAGTATGTGTCCTAAAAATGTATAAATAATATCATACTACAGTATGTGTCCTAAAAATGTATAAATAATTGCATACTTTAGTATGTGTCCTAAATATGTATAAATAATATCATATTATAGTATGTGTCCTAAAAATGTATAAATAATATCATACTAAGGTATGTGTCCTAAAAATGTATAAATAATATCATATAATAGTATGTGTCCTAAAAATGTATAAATAATATCATACTAAGGTATGTGTCCTAAAAATGTATAAATAATATCATACTTTAGTATGTGTCCAAAAAATGTAAAAATAATATCATACTATAGTATGTGTCCTAAAAATGTATAAATAATATCATATTATAGTATGTGTCCTAAAAATGTATAAATAATATCATACTAAGGTATGTGTCCTTGTTACGGCTGCCAGCCTGACCAGTGGAGAGAAGCAACCAAATTCACCCATCTGTAGTGAATCAGCCTGACACCGCTCCTCCTCCTCCTCTCTCCCAGGCTGCTGAGGAGCACAGCTGAGAGGAATCAACCTAATGAGCAAACACCTGCATAAAAGGGCTGTGCCTTCAGTAGTCTGGGAGGCAGCAGTGCAGGGGTTCTGCTGTCCTCCTGGGTTTGTGTAGTTTTAACCCCTGTTCGTTTGAGATTTGGAACTTTTGTAATTTTTAACTCTTAAGGAGAAATTGTGAACGATCCAGTGGGATCTTTTGTGTGTGTGGGTTTTAAGGTTAACTTTGTCTGTGGCTATTTTACTGACCTCGGTTTTAAACACCTTCCGTTGTGGTAAAGCTTTTAAGATAAGTTTTACCAGGTGTTTTAGTCAGTAGAATGTTTTTAGACTTTTATCAACTTCAGGATCTTAAAACACCTTCGTTGTGGTAAAACTTTTAAAATAAGATTTTACCAGGTGTTTTATAGTTGATAATGTGCTTTGTACTGTTAACCTTTTAGAGAAATCAGTTTTGCTCGTGTTTTAATACCTTTTGTACAAATAAACCCATTTTAAACTCCGCCGCCAGTTCTTATGTTCTCCCCATCCTTCACACTTTTAAACATCTCATGTCGGGGACGTAACAGTCCTAAAAATGTATAAATAATATCATATTATAGTATGTGTCCTAAAAATGTATAAATAATATCATACTACAGTATGTGTCCTAAAAATGTATAAATAATATCATACTAAGGTATGTGTCCTAAAAATGTATAAATAATATCATATTATAGTATGTGTCCTAAAAATGTATAAATAATATCATACTAAGGTATGTGTCCTAAAAATGTATAAATAATATCATATTATAGTATGTGTCCTAAAAATGTATAAATATAATTCATACTACAGTATGTGTCCTAAAATGTATAAATAATATCATACTAAGGTATGTGTCCTAAAAATGTATAAATAATATCATACTTTAGTATGTGTCCAAAAAATGTAAAAATAATATCATACTATAGTATGTGTCCTAAAAATGTATAAATAATATCATACTATAGTATGTGTCCTAAAAATGTATAAATAATATCATATTATAGTATGTGTCCTAAAAATGTTTAAATAATATCATACCAAGGTATGTGTCCTAAAAATGTATAAATAATATCATATTATAGTATGTGTCCTAAAAATGTATAAATAATATCATACTAAGGTATGTGTCCTAAAAATGTATAAATAATATCATACTAAGTTATGTGTCCTAAAAATGTATAAATAATATCATACTATAGTATGTGTCCTAAAAATGTATAAATAATATCATACTTTAGTATGTGTCCAAAAAATGTAAAAATAATATCATACTATAGTATGTGTCCTCAAAATTTTATAAATAATATCATACTATAGTATGTGTCCTAAAAAATGTAAAAATAATTGCATACTATAGTATGTGTCATAAAAATGTATAAATAATGTCATACTACAGTATGTGTCCTAAAAATGTATAAATAATGTCATACTAAGGTATGTGTCCTAAAAATGTATAAATAATATCATACTTTAGTATGTGTCCTAAAAATGTATAAATAATATCATATTATAGTATGTGTCCTAAAAATTTATAAATGATATCATACTACAGTATGTGTCCTAAAAATTTATAAATAATATCATACTAAGGTATGTGTCCTAAAAATGTATAAATAATATCATACTTTAGTATGTGTCCAAAAAATCTAAAAATAATATCATACTATAGTATGTGTCCTAAAAATGTATAAATAATATCATATTATAGTATGTGTCCTAAAAATGTATAAATAATATCATACTACAGTATGTGTCCTAAAAATGTATAAATAATATCATACTTTAGTATGTGTCCAAAAAATGTAAAAATAATATCATATTATAGTATGTGTCCTAAAAATGTATAAATAATATCATATTATAGTATGTGTCCTAAAAATGTATAAATAATATCATACTAAGGTATGTGTCCTAAAAATGTATAAATAATATCATATTATAATATGTGTCCTAAAAATGTATAAATAATATCATACTAAGGTATGTGTCCTAAAAATGTATAAATAATATCATACTAAGGTATGTGTCCTAAAAATGTATAAATAATATCATACTATAGTATGTGTCCTAAAAAATGTTAACAAAAATTGCATACTATACTATGTGTCCTAAAAATGTATAAATAATATCATACTAAGGTATGTGTCCTAAAAATGTATAAATAATATCATACTAAGGTATGTGTCCTAAAAATGTATAAATAATATCATACTATGGTATGTGTCCTAAAAATGTATAAATAATATCATACTTTAGTATGTGTCCAAAAAATTTAAAAATAATATCATACTATAGTATGTGTCCCAAAAATGTATAAATAATATCATACTAAGGTATGTGTCCTAAAAATGTATAAATAATATCATACTTTATTATGTGTCCAAAAAATGTAAAAATAATATCATACTATAGTATGTGTCCTAAAAATGTATAAATAATATCATATTATAGTATGTGTCCTAAAAATGTATAAATAATATCATACTACAGTATGTGTCCTAAAAATGTATAAATAATATCATACTTTAGTATGTGTCCAAAAAATGTAAAAATAATATCATACTATAGTATGTGTCCTAAAAATGTATAAATAATATCATATTATAGTATGTGTCCTAAAAATGTATAAATAATATCATACTAAGGTATGTGTCCTAAAAATGTATAAATATTATCATATTATAGTATGTGTCCTAAAAATGTATAAATAATATCATACTAAGGTATGTGTCCTAAAAATGTATAAATAATATCATACTAAGGTATGTGTCCTAAAAATGTATAAATAATATCATACTATAGTATGTGTCCTAAAAAATGTAAAAAAAATTGCATACTATACTATGTGTCCTAAAAATGTATAAATAATATCATACTAAGGTATGTGTCCTAAAAATGTATAAATAATATCAAACTAAGGTATGTGTCCTAAAAATGTATAAATAATATCATACTATGGTATGTGTCCTAAAAATGTATAAATAATATCATACTTTAGTATGTGTCCAAAAAATGTAAAAATAATATCATACTATAGTATGTGTCCTCAAAATTTATAAATAATATCATACTATAGTATGTGTCCTAAAAAATGTAAAAATAATTGCATACTATAGTATGTGTCCTAAAATGTATAAATAATGTCATACTACAGTATGTGTCCTAAAAATGTATAAATAATATCATACTAAGGTATGTGTCCTAAAAATGTATAAATAATATCATACTTTAGTATGTGTCCAAAAAATGTAAAAATAATATCATACTATAGTATGTGTCCTAAAAATGTATAAATAATATCATATTATAGTATGTGTCCAAAAAATGTAAAAATAATATCATACTATAGTATGTGTCCTAAAAATGTATAAATAATATCATATTATAGTATGTGTCCTAAAAATGTATAAATATAATTCATACTACAGTATGTGTCCTAAAATGTATAAATAATATCATACTAAGGTATGTGTCCTAAAAATGTATAAATAATATCATACTTTAGTATGTGTCCAAAAAATGTAAAAATAATATCATACTATAGTATGTGTCCTAAAAATGTATAAATAATATCATACTATAGTATGTGTCCTAAAAATGTATAAATAATATCATATTATAGTATGTGTCCTAAAAATGTTTAAATAATATCATACTAAGGTATGTGTCCTAAAAATGTATAAATAATATCATATTATAGTATGTGTCCTAAAAATGTATAAATAATATCATACTAAGGTATGTGTCCTAAAAATGTATAAATAATATCATACTAAGGTATGTGTCCTAAAAATGTATAAATAATATCATACTATAGTATGTGTCCTAAAAATGTATAAATAATATCATACTTTAGTATGTGTCCAAAAAATGTAAAAATAATATCATACTATAGTATGTGTCCTCAAAATTTTATAAATAATATCATACTATAGTATGTGTCCTAAAAAATGTAAAAATAATTGCATACTATAGTATGTGTCATAAAAATGTATAAATAATGTCATACTACAGTATGTGTCCTAAAAATGTATAAATAATGTCATACTAAGGTATGTGTCCTAAAAATGTATAAATAATATCATACTTTAGTATGTGTCCTAAAAATGTATAAATAATATCATATTATAGTATGTGTCCTAAAAATTTATAAATGATATCATACTACAGTATGTGTCCTAAAAATTTATAAATAATATCATACTAAGGTATGTGTCCTAAAAATGTATAAATAATATCATACTTTAGTATGTGTCCAAAAAATCTAAAAATAATATCATACTATAGTATGTGTCCTAAAAATGTATAAATAATATCATATTATAGTATGTGTCCTAAAAATGTATAAATAATATCATACTACAGTATGTGTCCTAAAAATGTATAAATAATATCATACTTTAGTATGTGTCCAAAAAATGTAAAAATAATATCATATTATAGTATGTGTCCTAAAAATGTATAAATAATATCATATTATAGTATGTGTCCTAAAAATGTATAAATAATATCATACTAAGGTATGTGTCCTAAAAATGTATAAATAATATCATATTATAATATGTGTCCTAAAAATGTATAAATAATATCATACTAAGGTATGTGTCCTAAAAATGTATAAATAATATCATACTAAGGTATGTGTCCTAAAAATGTATAAATAATATCATACTATAGTATGTGTCCTAAAAAATGTTAACAAAAATTGCATACTATACTATGTGTCCTAAAAATGTATAAATAATATCATACTAAGGTATGTGTCCTAAAAATGTATAAATAATATCATACTAAGGTATGTGTCCTAAAAATGTATAAATAATATCATACTATGGTATGTGTCCTAAAAATGTATAAATAATATCATACTTTAGTATGTGTCCAAAAAATTTAAAAATAATATCATACTATAGTATGTGTCCCAAAAATGTATAAATAATATCATACTAAGGTATGTGTCCTAAAAATGTATAAATAATATCATACTTTATTATGTGTCCAAAAAATGTAAAAATAATATCATACTATAGTATGTGTCCTAAAAATGTATAAATAATATCATATTATAGTATGTGTCCTAAAAATGTATAAATAATATCATACTACAGTATGTGTCCTAAAAATGTATAAATAATATCATACTTTAGTATGTGTCCAAAAAATGTAAAAATAATATCATACTATAGTATGTGTCCTAAAAATGTATAAATAATATCATATTATAGTATGTGTCCTAAAAATGTATAAATAATATCATACTAAGGTATGTGTCCTAAAAATGTATAAATATTATCATATTATAGTATGTGTCCTAAAAATGTATAAATAATATCATACTAAGGTATGTGTCCTAAAAATGTATAAATAATATCATACTAAGGTATGTGTCCTAAAAATGTATAAATAATATCATACTATAGTATGTGTCCTAAAAAATGTAAAAAAAATTGCATACTATACTATGTGTCCTAAAAATGTATAAATAATATCATACTAAGGTATGTGTCCTAAAAATGTATAAATAATATCAAACTAAGGTATGTGTCCTAAAAATGTATAAATAATATCATACTATGGTATGTGTCCTAAAAATGTATAAATAATATCATACTTTAGTATGTGTCCAAAAAATGTAAAAATAATATCATACTATAGTATGTGTCCTCAAAATTTATAAATAATATCATACTATAGTATGTGTCCTAAAAAATGTAAAAATAATTGCATACTATAGTATGTGTCCTAAAATGTATAAATAATGTCATACTACAGTATGTGTCCTAAAAATGTATAAATAATATCATACTAAGGTATGTGTCCTAAAAATGTATAAATAATATCATACTTTAGTATGTGTCCAAAAAATGTAAAAATAATATCATACTATAGTATGTGTCCTAAAAATGTATAAATAATATCATATTATAGTATGTGTCCAAAAAATGTAAAAATAATATCATACTATAGTATGTGTCCTAAAAATGTATAAATAATATCATATTATAGTATGTGTCCTAAAAATGTATAAATAATATTTTACTACAGTATGTGTCCTAAAAATGTATAAATAATATCATATTATAGTATGTGTCCTAAAAATGTATAAATAATATCATACTAAGGTATGTGTCCAAAAAATTTATAAATAATATCATACTTTAGTATGTGTCCAAAAAATGTAAAAATAATATCATACTATAGTATGTGTCCTAAAAATGTATAAATAATATCATATTATAGTATGTGTCCTAAAAATGTATAAATAATATCACACTAAGGTATGTGTCCTAAAAATGTATAAATAATATAATATTATAGTAGGTGTCCTAAAAATGTATAAATAATATCATACTACAGTATGTGTCCTAAAAATGTATAAATAATATCATACTAAGGTATGTGTCCTAAAAATGTATAAATAATATCATACTTTAGTATGTGTCCACAAAATGTAAAAATAATATCATACTACAGTATGTGTCCTAAAAATGTATAAATAATATCATATTATAGTATGTGTCCTAAAAATGTATAAATAATATCATACTAAGGTATGTGTCCTAAAAATGTATAAATAATATCATACTAAGGTATGTGTCCTAAAAATGTATAAATAATATCATACTAAGGTATGTGTCCTAAAAATGTATAAATAATATCATACTATAGTATGTGTCCTAAAAAATGTTAAAAAAAATTGCATACTATACTATGTGTCCTAAAAATGTATAAATAATATCATACTAAGGTATGTGTCCTAAAAATGTATAAATAATATCATACTAAGGTATGTGTCCTAAAAATTTATAAATAATATCATACTATGGTATGTGTCCTAAAAATGTATAAATAATATCATACTTTAGTATGTGTCCAAAAAATGTAAAAATAATATCATACTATAGTATGTGTCCTCAAAATTTATAAATAATATCATACTATAGTATGTGTCCTAAAAAATGTAAAAATAATTGCATACTATAGTATGTGTCCTAAAAATGTATAAATAATGTCATACTACAGTATGTGTCCTAAAAATGTATAAATAATATCATACTAAGGTATGTGTCCTAAAAATGTATAAATAATATCATACTTTAGTATGTGTCCAAAAAATGTAAAAATAATATCATCCTATAGTATGTGTCCTAAAAATGTATAAATAATATCATATTATAGTATGTGTCTTAAAAATGTATAAATAATATCATACTACAGTATGTGTCCTAAAAATGTATAAATGATATCATACTAAGGTATGTGTCTTAAAATTTATAAATAATATCATATTATAGTATGTGTCCTAAAAATGTATAAATAATATCATACTAAGGTATGTGTCCTAAAAATGTATAAATAATATCATACTTTAGTATGTGTCCAAAAAATGTAAAAATAATATCATACTATAGTATGTGTCCTAAAAATGTATAAATAATATCATATTATAGTATGTGTCCTAAAAATGTATAAATAATATCATACTACAGTATGTGTCCTAAAAATGTATAAATAATTGCATACTATAGTATGTGTCCTAAAAATGTATAAATAATATCATACTAAGGTATGTGTCCTAAAAATTATATAAATAATATCATACTAAGGTATGTGTCCTAAAAATGTATAAATAATATCATACTAAGGTATGTGTCCTAAAAATGTATAAATAATATCATACTATAGTATGTGTCCTAAAAAAATGTAAAAATAATTGCATACTATAGTATGTGTCCTAAAAATGTATAAATAATGTCATACTAAGGTATGTGTCCTAAAAATGTATAAATAATATCATATTATAGTATGTGTCCTAAAAATGTATAAATAATATCATACTAAGGTATGTGTCCTAAAAATGTATAAATAATATCATACTAAGGTATGTCTCCTAAAAATGTATAAATAATATCAGACTACAGTATGTGTCCTAAAAATGTATAAATAATTGCATACTATAGTATGTGTCCTAAAAATGTATGAATAATATCATATTATAGTATGTGTCCTAAAAATGTATAAATAATATCATACTAAGGTATGTGTCCTAAAAAATTATAAATAATATCATATTATAGTATGTGTCCTAAAAATGTATAAATAATATCATACTAAGGTATGTGTCCTAAAAATGTATAAATAATATCATACTACAGTATGTGTCCTAAAATTGTATAAATAATATCATACTATAGTATGTGTCCTAAAAATGTTAAAAAAATTTGCATACTATACTATGTGTCCTAAAAATGTATAAATAATATCATACTAAGGTATGTGTCCTAAAAATGTATAAATAATATCATACTAAGGTCCTAAAAATTTATAAATAATATCATACTATAGTATGTGTCCTAAAAATGTATAAATAATATCATATTATAGTATGTGTCCTAAAAATGTTTAAATAATATCATACTAAGGTATGTGTCCTAAAAATGTATAAATAATATCATATTATAGTATGTGTCCTAAAAATGTATAAATAATATCATACTAAGGTATGTGTCCTAAAAATGTATAAATAATATCATACTAAGGTATGTGTCCTAAAAATGTATAAATAATATCATACTATAGTATGTGTCCTAAAAATGTTTAAAAAATTGCATACTATACTATGTGTCCTAAAAATGTATAAATAATATCATACTAAGTTATGTGTCCTAAAAATGTATAAATAATATCATACTATAGTATGTGTCCTAAAAATGTATAAATAATATCATACTTTAGTATGTGTCCAAAAAATGTAAAAATAATATCATACTATAGTATGTGTCCTCCAAATTTATAAATAATATCATACTATAGTATGTGTCCTAAAAATGTAAAAATAATTGCATACTATAGTATGTGTCCTAAAAATGTATAAATAATGTCATACTACAGTATGTGTCCTAAAAATGTATAAATAATATCATACTAAGGTATGTGTCCTAAAAATGTATAAATAATATCATATTATAGTATGTGTCCTAAAAATTTATAAATAATATCATACTACAGTATGTGTCCTAAAAATGTATAAATAATATCATACTAAGGTATGTGTCCTAAAAATGTATAAATAATATCATACTTTAGTATGTGTCCTAAAAATGTATAAATAATATCATATTATAGTATGTGTCCTAAAAATTTATAAATAATATCATACTACAGTATGTGTCCTAAAAATGTATAAATAATATCATACTAAGGTATGTGTCCTAAAAATGTATAAAAAATATCATACTTTAGTATGTGTCCAAAAAATGTAAAAATAATATCATATTATAGTATGTGTCCTAAAAATGTATAAATAATATCATACTAAGGTATGTGTCCTAAAAATGTATAAATAATATCATATTATAGTATGTGTCCTAAAAATGTATAAATAATATCATACTAAGGTATGTGTCCTAAAAATGTATAAATAATATCATACTAAGGTATGTGTCCTAAAAATGTATAAATAATATCATACTATAGTATGTGTCCTAAAAAATGTTAAAAAAAATTGCATACTATACTATGTGTCCTAAAAATGTATAAATAATATCATACTAAGGTATGTGTCCTAAAAATGTATAAATAATATCATACTAAGGTATGTGTCCTAAAAATGTATAAATAATATCATACTATGGTATGTGTCCTAAAAATGTATAAATAATATCATACTTTAGAATGTGTCCAAAAAATGTAAAAATAATATCATACTATAGTATGTGTCCTCAAAATTTATAAATAATATCATACTATAGTATGTGTCCTAAAAAATGTAAAAATAACTGCATACTATAGTATGTGTCCTAAAATGTATAAATAATGTCATACTACAGTATGTGTCCTAAAAATGTATAAATAATATCATACTAAGGTATGTGTCCTAAAAATGTATAAATAATATCATACTTTAGTATGTGTCCAAAAAATGTAAAAATAATATCATACTATAGTATGTGTCCTAAAAATGTATAAATAATATCATATTATAGTATGTGTCCTAAAAATTTATAAATAATATCATACTACAGTATGTGTCCTAAAAATGTATAAATAATATCATATTATAGTATGTGTCCTAAAAATGTATAAATGATATCATACTAAGGTATGTGTCCTAAAAATGTATAAATAATATCATATTATAGTATGTTTCCTAAAAATGTATAAATAATTTCATACTAAGGTATGTGTCCTAAAAATGTATAAATAATATCATACTTTAGTATGTGTCCAAAAAATGTAAAAATAATATCATACTATAGTATGTGTCCTAAAAATGTATAAATAATATCATACTAAGGTATGTGTCCTAAAAATGTATAAATTATATCATACTACAGTATGTGTCCTAAAAATGTATAAATAATATCATACTACAGTATGTGTCCTAAAAATGTATAAATAATATCATACTTTAGTATGTGTCCAAAAAATGTAAAAATAATATCATACTATAGTATGTGTGCTAAAAATTTATAAATAATATCATACTATAGTATGTGTCCTAAAAAATGAAAAAATAATTGCATACTATAGTATGTGTCCTAAAAATGTATAAATAATGTCATACTACAGTATGTGTCCTAAAAATGTATAAATAATATCATACTAAGGTATGTGTCCTAAAAATGTATAAATAATATCATATTATAGTATGTGTCCTAAAAATTTATAAATAATATCATACTACAGTATGTGTCCTAAAAATGTATAAATAATATCATACTAAGGTATGTGTCCTAAAAATGTATAAATAATATCATACTTTAGTATGTGTCCTAAAAATGTATAAATAATATCATATTATAGTATGTGTCCTAAAAATTTATAAATAATATCATACTACAGTATGTGTCCTAAAAATGTATAAATAATATCATACTAAGGTATGTGTCCTAAAAATGTATAAATATATCATACTTTAGTATGTGTCCAAAAAATGTAAAAATAATATCATACTATAGTATGTGTCCTAAAAATGTATAAATAATATCATATTATAGTATGTGTCCTAAAAATGTATAAATAATATCATACTACAGTATGTGTCCTAAAAATGTATAAATAATATCATACTTTAGTATGTGTCCAAAAAATGTAAAAATAATATCATATTATAGTATGTGTCCTAAAATGTATAAATAATATCATATTATAGTATGTGTCCTAAAAATGTATAAATAATATCATACTAAGGTATGTGTCCTAAAAATTTATAAATAATATCATATTATAGTATGTGTCCTAAAAATGTATAAATAATATCATACTAAGGTATGTGTCCTAAAAATGTATAAATAATATCATACTAAGGTATGTGTCCTAAAAATGTATAAATAATATCATACTATAGTATGTGTCCTAAAAAATGTTAAAAAAAATTGCATACTATACTATGTGTCCTAAAAATGTATAAATAATATCATACTAAGGTATGTGTCCTAAAAATGTATAAATAATATCATACTAAGGTATGTGTCCTAAAAATGTATAAATAATATCATACTACAGTATGTGTCCTAAAAATGTATAAATAATATCATACTATGGTATGTGTCCTAAAAATGTATAAATAATATCATACTTTAGTATGTGTCCAAAAAATGTAAAAATAATATCATACTAAGGTATGTGTCCTAAAAATGTATAAATAATATCATACTAAGGTATGTGTCCTAAAAATGTATAAATAATATCATACTATAGTATGTGTCCTAAAAATGTATAAATAATATCATATTATAGTATGTGTCCTAAAAATGTATAAATAATTTCATACTAAGGTATGTTTCCTAAAAATGTATAAATAATATCATACTTTAGTATGTGTCCAAAAAATGTAAAAATAATATCATACTATAGTATGTGTCCTAAAAATGTATAAATAATATCATATTATATTATGTGTCCTAAAAATGTATAAATTATATCATTCTACAGTATGTGTCCTAAAAATGTATAAATAATTGCATACTATAGTATGTGTCCTAAAAATGTATAAATAATATCATATTATAGTATGTGTCCTAAAAATGTATAAATAATATCATACTAAGGTATGTGTCCTAAAAATGTATAAATAATATCATACTAAGGTATGTGTCCTAAAAATGTATAAATAATATCATACTATAGTATGTGTCCTAAAAATGTATAAATAATATCATACTTTAGTATGTGTCCAAAAAATGTAAAAATAATATCATACTATAGTATGTGTCCTCAAAATTTATAAATAATATCATACTATAGTATGTGTCCTAAAAAATGTAAAAATAATTGCATACTATAGTATGTGTCCGAAAAATGTATAAATAATGTCATACTACAGTATGTGTCCTAAAAATGTATAAATAATATCATACTAAGGTATGTGTCCTAAAAATGTATAAATAATATCATATTATAGTATGTGTCCTAAAAATGTATAAATAATATCATACTACAGTATGTGTCCTAAAAATGTATAAATAATATCATACTACAGTATGTGTCCTAAAAATGTATAAATAATATCATACTAAGGTATGTGTCCTAAAAATGTATAAATAATATCATACTTTAGTATGTGTCCAAAAAATGTAAAAATAATATCATACTATAGTATGTGCCCTAAAAATGTATAAATAATATCATATTATAGTATGTGTCCTAAAAATGTATGAATAATATCATACTACAGAATGTGTCCTAAAAATGTATAAATAATTGCATACTATAGTATGTGTCCTAAAAATGTATAAATAATATCATATTATAGTATGTGTCCTAAAAATGTATAAATAATATCATACTAAGGTATGTGTCCTAAAAATGTATAAATAATGTCATATTATAGTATGTGTCCTAAAAATGTATAAATAATATCATACTATAGTATGTGTCCTAAAAATGTATAAATAATATCATACTACAGTATGTGTCCTAAAAATGTATAAATAATATCATACTAAGGTATGTGTCCTAAAAATGTATAAATAATATCATACTTTAGTATGTGTCCAAAAAATGTAAAAATAATATCATACTATAGTATGTGCCCTAAAAATGTATAAATAATATCATATTATAGTATGTGTCCTAAAAATGTATAAATAATATCATACTACAGAATGTGTCCTAAAAATGTATAAATAATTGCATACTATAGTATGTGTCCTAAAAATGTATAAATAATATCATATTATAGTATGTGTCCTAAAAATGTAAAAATAATATCATACTAAGGTATGTGTCCTAAAAATGTATAAATAATATCATATTATATTATGTGTCCTAAAAATGTATAAATAATATCATACTAAGGTATGTGTCCTAAAAATGTATAAATAATATCATACTTTAGTATGTGTCCAAAAAATGTAAAAATAATATCATACTATAGTATGTGTCCTAAAAATGTATAAATAATATCATATTATAGTATGTGTCCTAAAAATGTATAAATAATATCATACTAAGGTATGTGTCCTAAAAATGTATAAATAATATCATACTAAGGTATGTGTCCTAAAAATGTATAAATAATATCATACTATAGTATGTGTCCTAAAAATGTATAAATAATATCATACTCTAGTATGTGTCCAAAAAATGTAAAAATAATATCATACTATAGTATGTGTCCTAAAAATGTATAAATAATATCATACTATAGTATGTGTCCTAAAAATGTATAAATAATATCATACTAAGGTATGTGTCCTAAAAATGTATAAATAATATCATATTATAGTATGTGTCCTAAAAATGTATAAATAATATCATACTACAGTATGTGTCCTAAAAATGTATAAATAATATCATACTAAGGTATGTGTCCTAAAAATGTATAAATAATATCATACTTTAGTATGTGTCCAAAAAATGTAAAAATAATATCATACTAAAGTATGTGTCCTAAAAATGTATAAATAATATCATATTATAGTATGTGTCCTAAAAATGTATAAATAATATCATACTAAGGTATGTGTCCTAAAAATGTATAAATAATATCATACTAAGGTATGAGTCCTAAAAATGTATAAATAATATCATACTAAGGTATGTGGCCTTAAAATGTATAAATAATATCATACTATAGTATGTGTCCTAAAAAATGTAAAAATAATTGCATACTATAGTATGTGTCCTAAAAATGTATAAATAATGTCATACTACAGTATGTGTCCTAAAAATGTATAAATAATATCATACTAAGGTATGTGTCCTAAAAATGTATAAATAATATCATACTTTAGTATGTGTCCAAAAAATCTAAAAATAATATCATACTATAGTATGTGTCCTAAAAATGTATAAATAATATCATATTATAGTATGTGTCCTAAAAATGTATAAATAATATCATATTATAGTATGTGTCCTAAAAATGTATAAATAATATCATACTAAGGTATGAGTCCTAAAAATGTATAAATAATATCATACTAAGGTATGTGGCCTTAAAATGTATAAATAATATCATACTATAGTATGTGTCCTAAAAAATGTAAAAATAATTGCATACTATAGTATGTGTCCTAAAAATGTATAAATAATGTCATACTACAGTATGTGTCCTAAAAATGTATAAATAATATCATACTAAGGTATGTGTCCTAAAAATGTATAAATAATATCATACTTTAGTATGTGTCCAAAAAATCTAAAAATAATATCATACTATAGTATGTGTCCTAAAAATGTATAAATAATATCATATTATAGTATGTGTCCTAAAAATGTATAAATAATATCATACTACAGTATGTGTCCTAAAAATGTATAAATAATATCATATTATAGTATGTGTCCTAAAAATGTATAAATAATATCATATTATAGTATGTGTCCTAAAAATGTATAAATAATATCATATTATAGTATGTGTCCTAAAAATTTATAAATAATATCATACTACAGTATGTGTCCTAAAAATGTATAAATAATATCATACTAAGGTATGTGTCCTAAAAATGTATAAAAAATATCATACTTTAGTATGTGTCCAAAAAATGTAAAAATAATATCATATTATAGTATGTGTCCTAAAAATGTATAAATAATATCATACTAAGGTATGTGTCCTAAAAATGTATAAATAATATCATATTATAGTATGTGTCCTAAAAATGTATAAATAATATCATACTAAGGTATGTGTCCTAAAAATGTATAAATAATATCATACTAAGGTATGTGTCCTAAAAATGTATAAATAATATCATACTATAGTATGTGTCCTAAAAAATGTTAAAAAAATTGCATACTATACTATGTGTCCTAAAAATGTATAAATAATATCATACTAAGGTATGTGTCCTAAAAATGTATAAATAATATCATACTAAGGTATGTGTCCTAAAAATGTATAAATAATATCATACTATGGTATGTGTCCTAAAAATGTATAAATAATATCATACTTTAGAATGTGTCCAAAAAATGTAAAAATAATATCATACTATAGTATGTGTCCTCAAAATTTATAAATAATATCATACTATAGTATGTGTCCTAAAAAATGTAAAAATAACTGCATACTATAGTATGTGTCCTAAAATGTATAAATAATGTCATACTACAGTATGTGTCCTAAAAATGTATAAATAATATCATACTAAGGTATGTGTCCTAAAAATGTATAAATAATATCATACTTTAGTATGTGTCCAAAAAATGTAAAAATAATATCATACTATAGTATGTGTCCTAAAAATGTATAAATAATATCATATTATAGTATGTGTCCTAAAAATTTATAAATAATATCATACTACAGTATGTGTCCTAAAAATGTATAAATAATATCATATTATAGTATGTGTCCTAAAAATGTATAAATGATATCATACTAAGGTATGTGTCCTAAAAATGTATAAATAATATCATATTATAGTATGTTTCCTAAAAATGTATAAATAATTTCATACTAAGGTATGTGTCCTAAAAATGTATAAATAATATCATACTTTAGTATGTGTCCAAAAAATGTTAAAATAATATCATACTATAGTATGTGTCCTAAAAATGTATAAATAATATCATACTAAGGTATGTGTCCTAAAAATGTATAAATTATATCATACTACAGTATGTGTCCTAAAAATGTATAAATAATATCATACTACAGTATGTGTCCTAAAAATGTATAAATAATATCATACTTTAGTATGTGTCCAAAAAATGTAAAAATAATATCATACTATAGTATGTGTGCTAAAAATTTATAAATAATATCATACTATAGTATGTGTCCTAAAAAATGAAAAAATAATTGCATACTATAGTATGTGTCCTAAAAATGTATAAATAATGTCATACTACAGTATGTGTCCTAAAAATGTATAAATAATATCATACTAAGGTATGTGTCCTAAAAATGTATAAATAATATCATATTATAGTATGTGTCCTAAAAATTTATAAATAATATCATACTACAGTATGTGTCCTAAAAATGTATAAATAATATCATACTAAGGTATGTGTCCTAAAAATGTATAAATAATATCATACTTTAGTATGTGTCCTAAAAATGTATAAATAATATCATATTATAGTATGTGTCCTAAAAATTTATAAATAATATCATACTACAGTATGTGTCCTAAAAATGTATAAATAATATCATACTAAGGTATGTGTCCTAAAAATGTATAAATATATCATACTTTAGTATGTGTCCAAAAAATGTAAAAATAATATCATACTATAGTATGTGTCCTAAAAATGTATAAATAATATCATATTATAGTATGTGTCCTAAAAATGTATAAATAATATCATACTACAGTATGTGTCCTAAAAATGTATAAATAATATCATACTTTAGTATGTGTCCAAAAAATGTAAAAATAATATCATATTATAGTATGTGTCCTAAAATGTATAAATAATATCATATTATAGTATGTGTCCTAAAAATGTATAAATAATATCATACTAAGGTATGTGTCCTAAAAATTTATAAATAATATCATATTATAGTATGTGTCCTAAAAATGTATAAATAATATCATACTAAGGTATGTGTCCTAAAAATGTATAAATAATATCATACTAAGGTATGTGTCCTAAAAATGTATAAATAATATCATACTATAGTATGTGTCCTAAAAAATGTTAAAAAAAATTGCATACTATACTATGTGTCCTAAAAATGTATAAATAATATCATACTAAGGTATGTGTCCTAAAAATGTATAAATAATATCATACTAAGGTATGTGTCCTAAAAATGTATAAATAATATCATACTACAGTATGTGTCCTAAAAATGTATAAATAATATCATACTATGGTATGTGTCCTAAAAATGTATAAATAATATCATACTTTAGTATGTGTCCAAAAAATGTAAAAATAATATCATACTAAGGTATGTGTCCTAAAAATGTATAAATAATATCATACTAAGGTATGTGTCCTAAAAATGTATAAATAATATCATACTATAGTATGTGTCCTAAAAATGTATAAATAATATCATATTATAGTATGTGTCCTAAAAATGTATAAATAATTTCATACTAAGGTATGTTTCCTAAAAATGTATAAATAATATCATACTTTAGTATGTGTCCAAAAAATGTAAAAATAATATCATACTATAGTATGTGTCCTAAAAATGTATAAATAATATCATATTATATTATGTGTCCTAAAAATGTATAAATTATATCATTCTACAGTATGTGTCCTAAAAATGTATAAATAATTGCATACTATAGTATGTGTCCTAAAAATGTATAAATAATATCATATTATAGTATGTGTCCTAAAAATGTATAAATAATATCATACTAAGGTATGTGTCCTAAAAATGTATAAATAATATCATACTAAGGTATGTGTCCTAAAAATGTATAAATAATATCATACTATAGTATGTGTCCTAAAAATGTATAAATAATATCATACTTTAGTATGTGTCCAAAAAATGTAAAAATAATATCATACTATAGTATGTGTCCTCAAAATTTATAAATAATATCATACTATAGTATGTGTCCTAAAAAATGTAAAAATAATTGCATACTATAGTATGTGTCCGAAAAATGTATAAATAATGTCATACTACAGTATGTGTCCTAAAAATGTATAAATAATATCATACTAAGGTATGTGTCCTAAAAATGTATAAATAATATCATATTATAGTATGTGTCCTAAAAATGTATAAATAATATCATACTACAGTATGTGTCCTAAAAATGTATAAATAATATCATACTACAGTATGTGTCCTAAAAATGTATAAATAATATCATACTAAGGTATGTGTCCTAAAAATGTATAAATAATATCATACTTTAGTATGTGTCCAAAAAATGTAAAAATAATATCATACTATAGTATGTGCCCTAAAAATGTATAAATAATATCATATTATAGTATGTGTCCTAAAAATGTATGAATAATATCATACTACAGAATGTGTCCTAAAAATGTATAAATAATTGCATACTATAGTATGTGTCCTAAAAATGTATAAATAATATCATATTATAGTATGTGTCCTAAAAATGTATAAATAATATCATACTAAGGTATGTGTCCTAAAAATGTATAAATAATATCATATTATAGTATGTGTCCTAAAAATGTATAAATAATATCATACTATAGTATGTGTCCTAAAAATGTATAAATAATATCATACTACAGTATGTGTCCTAAAAATGTATAAATAATATCATACTAAGGTATGTGTCCTAAAAATGTATAAATAATATCATACTTTAGTATGTGTCCAAAAAATGTAAAAATAATATCATACTATAGTATGTGCCCTAAAAATGTATAAATAATATCATATTATAGTATGTGTCCTAAAAATGTATAAATAATATCATACTACAGAATGTGTCCTAAAAATGTATAAATAATTGCATACTATAGTATGTGTCCTAAAAATGTATAAATAATATCATATTATAGTATGTGTCCTAAAAATGTAAAAATAATATCATACTAAGGTATGTGTCCTAAAAATGTATAAATAATATCATATTATAGTATGTGTCCTAAAAATGTATAAATAATATCATACTAAGGTATGTGTCCTAAAAATGTATAAATAATATCATACTTTAGTATGTGTCCAAAAAATGTAAAAATAATATCATACTATAGTATGTGTCCTAAAAATGTATAAATAATATCATATTATAGTATGTGTCCTAAAAATGTATAAATAATATCATACTAAGGTATGTGTCCTAAAAATGTATAAATAATATCATACTAAGGTATGTGTCCTAAAAATGTATAAATAATATCATACTCTAGTATGTGTCCAAAAAATGTAAAAATAATATCATACTATAGTATGTGTCCTAAAATGTATAAATAATATCATACTATAGTATGTGTCCTAAAAATGTATAAATAATATCATACTAAGGTATGTGTCCTAAAAATGTATAAATAATATCATATTATAGTATGTGTCCTAAAAATGTATAAATAATATCATACTACAGTATGTGTCCTAAAAATGTATAAATAATATCATACTAAGGTATGTGTCCTAAAAATGTATAAATAATATCATACTTTAGTATGTGTCCAAAAAATGTAAAAATAATATCATACTATAGTATGTGTCCTAAAAATGTATAAATAATATCATATTATAGTATGTGTCCTAAAAATGTATAAATAATATCATACTAAGGTATGTGTCCTAAAAATGTATAAATAATATCATACTAAGGTATGAGTCCTAAAAATGTATAAATAATATCATACTAAGGTATGTGGCCTTAAAATGTATAAATAATATCATACTATAGTATGTGTCCTAAAAAATGTAAAAATAATTGCATACTATAGTATGTGTCCTAAAAATGTATAAATAATGTCATACTACAGTATGTGTCCTAAAAATGTATAAATAATATCATACTAAGGTATGTGTCCTAAAAATGTATAAATAATATCATACTTTAGTATGTGTCCAAAAAATCTAAAAATAATATCATACTATAGTATGTGTCCTAAAAATGTATAAATAATATCATATTATAGTATGTGTCCTAAAAATGTATAAATAATATCATACTACAGTATGTGTCCTAAAAATGTATAAATAATATCATATTATAGTATGTGTCCTAAAAATGTATAAATAATATCATATTATAGTATGTGTCCTAAAAATGTATAAATAATATCATACTAAGGTATGTGTCCTAAAAATGTATAAATAATATCATATTATAGTATGTGTCCTAAAAATGTATAAATAATATCATACTAAGGTATGTGTCCTAAAAATGTATAAATAATATCATACTTTAGTATGTGTCCAAAAAATGTAAAAATAATATCATACTATAGTATGTGTCCTAAAAAATGTAAAAATAATTGCATACTATAGTATGTGTCCTAAAAATGTATAAATAATGTCATACTACAGTATGTGTCCTAAAAATGTATAAATAATATCATACTAAGGTATGTGTCCTAAAAATGTATAAATAATATCATACTTTAGTATGTGTCCAAAAAATGTAAAAATAATATCATACTATAGTATGTGTCCTAAAAATGTATAAATAATATCATATTATAGTATGTGTCCTAAAAATGTATAAATAATATCATACTAAGGTATGTGTCCTAAAAATGTCTAAATAATATCATACTAAGGTATGTGTCCTAAAAATGTATAAATAATATCATACTAAGGTATGTGTCCTAAAAATGTATAAATAATATACTATAGTATGTGTCCAAAAAATGTAAAAATAATATCATACTATATTATGTGTCCTAAAAATGTATAAATAATATCATATTATAGTATGTGTCCTAAAAATGTATAAATAATATCATACTACAGTATGTGTCCTAAAAATGTATAAATAATTGCATACTATAGTATGTGTCCTAAAAATGTATATATAATATCATATTATAGTATGTGTCCTAAAAATTTATAAATAATATCATTCTAAGGTATGTGTCCTAAAAATGTATAAATAATATCATACTAAGGTATGTGTCCTAAAAATGTATAAATAATATCATACTATAGTATGTGTCCTAAAAATGTATAAATAATATCATACTTTAGTATGTGTCCAAAAAATGTAAAAATAATATCATACTATAGTATGTGTCCTCAAAATTTATAAATAATATCATACTATAGTATGTGTCCTAAAAAATGTAAAAATAATTGCATACTATAGTATGTGTCCTAAAAATGTATAAATAATGTCATACTACAGTATGTGTCCTAAAATTGTATAAATAATATCATACTAAGGTATGTGTCCTAAAAATGTATAAATAATATCATATTATAGTATGTGTCCTAAAAATGTATAAATAATATCATATTATAGTATGTGTCCTAAAAATGTATAAATAATATCATATTATAGTATGTGTCCTAAAAATGTACAAATAATATCATACTAAAGTATGTGTCCTAAAAATGTATAAATAATATCATACTAAGGTATATGTCCTAAAAATGTATAAATAATATCATACTATAGTATGTGTCCTAAAATTTTTTTTAAAAAAATTGCATACTATACTATGTGTCCTAAAAATGTATAAATAATATCATACTAAGGTATGTGTCCTAAAAATGTATAAATAATATCATACTAAGGTATGTGTCCTAAAAATGTATAAATAATATCATACTATAGTATGTGTCCTAAAAATGTATAAATAATATCATACTTTAGTATGTGTCCAAAAAATGTAAAAATAATATCATATTATAGTATGTGTCCTAAAAATGTATAAATAATATCATACTAAGGTATGTGTCCTAAAAATGTATAAATAATATCATACTTTAGTATGTGTCCAAAAAATGTAAAAATAATATCATACTATAGTATGTGTCCTAAAAATGTATAAATAATATCATATTATAGTATGTGTCCTAAAAATGTATAAATAATATCATACTAAGGTATGTGTCCTAAAAATGTATAAATAATATCATATTATAGTATGTGTCCTAAAAATGTATAAATAATATCATACTAAGGTATGTGTCATAAAATGTATAAATAATATCATACTAAGGTATGTGTCCTAAAAATGTATAAATAATATCATACTATAGTATGTGTCCTAAAAATGTTAAAAAAAATTGCATACTATACTATGTGTCCTAAAAATGTATAAATAATATCATACTAAGGTATGTGTCCTAAAAATGTATAAATAATATCATACTACAGTATGTGTCCTAAAAATGTATAAATAATTGCATACTATAGTATGTGTCCTAAAAATGTATAAATAATATCATATTATAGTATGTGTCCTAAAAATGTATAAATAATATCATACTAAGGTATGTGTCCTAAAAATGTATAAATAATATCATACTAAGGTATGTGTCCTAAAAATGTATAAATAATATCATACTATAGTATGTGTCCTAAAAATGTATAAATAATATCATACTTTAGTATGTGTCCAAAAAATGTAAAAATAATATCATACTATAGTATGTGTCCTCAAAATTTATAAATAATATCATACTATAGTATGTGTCCTAAAAAATGTAAAAATAATTGCATACTATAGTATGTGTCCTAAAAATGTAAAAATAATATCATACTATAGTATGTGTCCTAAAAATGTATAAATAATATCATATTATAGTATGTGTCCTAAAAATGTATAAATAATATCATACTAAGGTATGTGTCCAAAAATGTATAAATAATATCATATTATAGTATGTGTCCTAAAAATGTATAAATAATATCATATTATAGTATGTGTCCTAAAAATGTATAAATAATATCATACTAAGGTATGTGTCCTAAAAATGTATAAATAATATCATACTTTAGTATGTGTCCAAAAAATGTAAAAATAATATCATACTATAGTATGTGTCCTAAAAATGTATAAATAATATCATGTTATAGTATGTGTCCTAAAAATGTATAAATAATATCATACTACAGTATGTGTCCTAAAATGTATAAATAATTGCATACTATAGTATGTGTCCTAAAAATGTATAAATAATATCATATTATAATATGTGTCCTAAAAATGTATAAATAATATCATATTATAGTATGTGTCCTAAAAATGTATAAATAATATCATACTAAGGTATGTGTCCTAAAAATGTATAAATATTATCATACTTTAGTATGTGTCCAAAAAATGTAAAAATAATATCATACTATAGTATGTGTCCTAAAAATGTATAAATAATATCATATTGTAGTATGTGTCCTAAAAATGTATAAATAATATCATACTAAGGTATGTGTCCTAAAAATGTATAAATAATATCATATTATAGTATGTGTCCTAAAAATGTATAAATAATATTATATTATAGTATGTGTCCTAAAAATGTATAAATAATATCATACTAAGGTATGTGTCCTAAAAATGTATAAATAATATCATATTATAGCATGTGTCCTAAAAATGTATAAATAATATCATATTATAGTATGTGTCCTAAAAATGTATAAATAATATCATACTAAGGTATGTGTCCTAAAAATGTATAAATAATATCATACTTTAGTATGTGTCCAAAAAATGTAAAAATAATACCATACTATAGTATGTGTCCTAAAAATGTATAAATAATATCATATTATAGTATGTGTCCTAAAATGTATAAATAATATCATACTACAGTATGTGTCCTAAAATGTATAAATAATTGCATACTATAGTATGTGTCCTAAAAATGTATAAATAATATCATATTATAATATGTGTCCTAAAAATGTATAAATAATATCATATTATAGTATGAGTCCTAAAAATGTATAAATAATATCATACTAAGGTATGTGTCCTAAAAATGTATAAATAATATCATACTTTAGTACGTGTCCAAAAAATGTAAAAATAATATCATACTATAGTATGTGTCCTAAAAATGTATAAATAATATCATATTATAGTATGTGTCCTAAAAATGTATAAATAATATCATACTAAGGTATGTGTCCTAAAAATGTATAAATAATATCATATTATAGTATGTGTCCTAAAAATGTATAAATAATATCATACTACAGTATGTGTCCTAAAAATGTATAAATAATATCATACTAATGTATGTGTCCTAAAAATGAATAAATAATATCATATTATAGTATGTGTCCTAAAAATGTATAAATAATATCATACTAAGGTATGTGTCCTAAAAATGTATAAATAATATCATATTATAGTATGTGTCCTAAAAATGTATAAATAATATCATACTACAGTATGTGTCCTAAAAATGTATAAATAATATCATACTAAGGTATGTGTCCTAAAAATGTATAAATAATATCATACTTTAGTATGTGTCCAAAAAATGTAAAAATAATATCATACTATAGTATGTGTCCTAAAAATGTATAAATAATATCATATTATAGTATGTGTCCTAAAAATGTATAAATAATATCATACTAAGCTATGTGTCCTAAAAATATATAAATAATATCATATTATAGTATGTGTCCTAAAAATGTATAAATAATATCATACTACAGTATGTGTCCTAAAATGTATAAATAATATCATATTATAGTATGTGTCCTAAAAATGTATAAATAATATCATACTACAGTATGTGTCCTAAAAATGTATAAATAATTGCATACTATAGTATGTGTCCTAAAAATGTATAAATAATATCATACTACAGTATGTGTCCAAAAATGTATAAATAATATCATACTAAGGTATGTGTCCTAAAAATGTATAAATAATATCATACTATAGTATGTGTCCTAAAAATGTATAAATAATATCATACTAAGTTATGTGTCCTAAAAATGTATAAATAATATCATACAATAGTATGTGTCCTAAAAATGTTAAAAAAATTGCATACTATACTATGTGTCCTAAAAATGTATAAATAATATCATACTACAGTATGTGTCCTAAAAATGTATAAATAATATCATACTAAGGTATGTGTCCTAAAAATGTATAAATAATATCATACTATAGTATGTGTCCTAAAAATGTATAAATAATATCATACTTTAGTATGTGTCCAAAAAATGTAAAAATAATATCATACTATAGTATGTGACCTAAAAATGTATAAATAATATCATACTAAGTTATGTGTCCTAAAAATGTATAAATAATATCATACTACAGTATGTGTCCTAAAAATGTATAAATAATATCATACTTTAGTATGTGTCCAAAAAATGTAAAAATAATATCATACTATAGTATGTGTCCTCAAAATTTATAAATAATATCATACTATAGTATGTGTCCTAAAAAATGTAAAAATAATTGCATACTATAGTATGTGTCCTAAAAATGTATAAATAATGTCATACTACAGTATGTGTCCTAAAAATGTATAAATAATATCATACTAAGGTATGTGTCCTAAAAATGTATAAATAATATCATATTATAGTATGTGTCCTAAAAATGTATAAATAATATCATACTACAGTATGTGTCCTAAAAATGTATAAATAATTTCATACTATAGTATGTGTCCTAAAAATGTATAAATAATATCATATTATAGTATGTGTCCTAAAAATGTATAAATAATATCATACTAAGGTATGTGTCCTAAAAATTTATAAATAATATCATATTATAGTATGTGTCCTAAAAATGTATAAATAATATCATACTAAGATATGTGTCCTAAAAATGTATAAATAATATCATACAATAGTATGTGTCCTAAAAATGTTAAAAAAAATTGCATACTATACTATGTGTCCTAAAAATGTATAAATAATATCATACTACAGTATGTGTCCTAAAAATGTATAAATAATATCATACTAAGGTATGTGTCCTAAAAATGTATAAATAATATCATACTATAGTATGTGTCCTAAAAATGTATAAATAATATCATACTTTAGTATGTGTCCAAAAAATGTAAAAATAATATCATACTATAGTATGTGACCTAAAAATGTATAAATAATATCATACTAAGTTATGTGTCCTAAAAATGTATAAATAATATCATACTACAGTATGTGTCCTAAAAATGTATAAATAATATCATACTTTAGTATGTGTCCAAAAAATGTAAAAATAATATCATACTATAGTATGTGTCCTCAAAATTTATAAATAATATCATACTACAGTATGTGTCCTAAAAATGTATAAATAATTGCATACTATAGTATGTGTCCTAAAAATGTATAAATAATATCATACTAAGGTATGTGTCCTAAACATTTATAAATAATATCATATTATAGTATGTGTCCTAAAAATGTATAAATAATATCATACTAAGGTATGTGTCCTAAAAATGTATAAATAATATCATACTTTAGTATGTGTCCAAAAAATGTAAAAATAATATCATACTATAGTATGTGTCCTAAAAATGTATAAATAATATCATATTATAGTATGTGTCCTAAAAATGTATAAATAATATCATACTACAGTATGTGTCCTAAAAATGTATAAATAATTGCATACTATAGTATGTGTCCTAAAAATGTATAAATTATATCATATTATTGTATGTGTCCTAAAAATGTATAAATAATATCATACTAAGGTATGTGTCCTAAAAATGTATAAATAATATCATACTATAGTATGTGTCCTAAAAAATGTTTAAAAAATTGCATACTATACTATGTGTCCTAAAAATGTATAAATAATATCATACTAAGGTATGTGTCCTAAAAATGTATAAATAATATCATACTATAGTATGTGTCCTAAAAATGTATAAATAATATCATACTACAGTATGTGTCCTAAAAATGTATAAATAATTTCATACTATAGTATGTGTCCTAAAAATGTATAAATAATATCATATTATAGTATGTGTCCTAAAAATGTATAAATAATATCATACTAAGGTATGTGTCCTAAAAATGTATAAATAATATCATATTATAGTATGTGTCCTAAAAATGTATAAATAATATCATACTAAGGTATGTGCCCTAAAAATGTATAAATAATATCATACTTTAGTATGTGTCCAAAAAATGTAAAAATAATATCATACTATAGTATGTGTCCTAAAAATGTATAAATAATATCATATTATAGTATGTGTCCTAAAAATGTATAAATAATATCATACTAAGGTATGTGTCCTAAAAATGTATAAATATTATCATACTAAGGTATGTGTCCTAAAAATGTATAAATAATATCATACTATAGTATGTGTCCTAAAAAATGTTAAAAAAATTGCATACTATACTATGTGTCCTAAAAATGTATAAATAATATCATACTAAGGTGTGTGTCCTAAAAATGTATAAATAATATCATACTAAGGTATGTGTCCTAAAAATGTATAAATAATATCATACTATAGTATGTGTCCTAAAAATGTATAAATAATATCATACTATAGTATGTGTCCTAAAAAATGTAAAAATAATTGCATACTATAGTATGTGTCCTAAAATGTATAAATAATGTCATACTACAGTATGTGTCCTAAAAATGTATAAATAATATCATACTAAGGTATGTGTCCTAAAAATGTATAAATAATATCATATTATAGTATGTGTCCTAAAAATGTATAAATGATATCATACTACAGTATGTGTCCTAAAAATGTATAAATAATTGCATACTATAGTATGTGTCCTAAAAATGTATAAATAATATCATACTAAGGTATGTGTCCTAAAAATGTATAAATAATATCATACTAAGGTATGTGTCCTAAAAATGTATAAATAATATCATATTATAGTATGTGTCCTAAAAATGTATAAATGATATCATACTACAGTATGTGTCCTAAAAATGTATAAATAATTGCATACTAGAGTATGTGTCCTAAAAATGTATAAATAATATCATACTAAGGTATGTGTCCTAAAAATGTATAAATAATATCATATTATAGTATGTGTCTTAAAATGTATAAATAATATCATACTAAGGTATGTGTCCTAAAAATGTATAAATAATATCATACTTTAGTATGTGTCCAAAAAATGTAAAAATAATATCATACTATAGTATGTGTCCTAAAAATGTATAAATAATATCATATTATAGTATGTGTCCTAAAAATGTATAAATAATATCATACTACAGTATGTGTCCTAAAAATATATAAATAATTGCATACTATAGTATGTGTCCTAAAAATGTATAAATAATATCATACTATAGTATTTGTCCTAAAAATGTATAAATAATATCATACTAAGGTATGTGTCCTAAAAATGTATAAATAATATCATACTATAGTATGTGTCCTAAAAAATGTTAAAAAAATTGCATACTATACTATGTGTCCTAAAAATGTATAAATAATTGCATACTATAGTATGTGTCCTAAAAATGTATAAATAATATCATACTACAGTATGTGTCCAAAAATGTATAAATAATATCATACTAAGGTATGTGTCCTAAAAATGTATAAATAATATCATACTATAGTATGTGTCCTAAAAATGTATAAATAATATCATACTAAGTTATGTGTCCTAAAAATGTATAAATAATATCATACAATAGTATGTGTCCTAAAAATGTTAAAAAAATTGCATACTATACTATGTGTCCTAAAAATGTATAAATAATATCATACTACAGTATGTGTCCTAAAAATGTATAAATAATATCATACTAAGGTATGTGTCCTAAAAATGTATAAATAATATCATACTATAGTATGTGTCCTAAAAATGTATAAATAATATCATACTTTAGTATGTGTCCAAAAAATGTAAAAATAATATCATACTATAGTATGTGACCTAAAAATGTATAAATAATATCATACTAAGTTATGTGTCCTAAAAATGTATAAATAATATCATACTACAGTATGTGTCCTAAAAATGTATAAATAATATCATACTTTAGTATGTGTCCAAAAAATGTAAAAATAATATCATACTATAGTATGTGTCCTCAAAATTTATAAATAATATCATACTATAGTATGTGTCCTAAAAAATGTAAAAATAATTGCATACTATAGTATGTGTCCTAAAAATGTATAAATAATGTCATACTACAGTATGTGTCCTAAAAATGTATAAATAATATCATACTAAGGTATGTGTCCTAAAAATGTATAAATAATATCATATTATAGTATGTGTCCTAAAAATGTATAAATAATATCATACTACAGTATGTGTCCTAAAAATGTATAAATAATTTCATACTATAGTATGTGTCCTAAAAATGTATAAATAATATCATATTATAGTATGTGTCCTAAAAATGTATAAATAATATCATACTAAGGTATGTGTCCTAAAAATTTATAAATAATATCATATTATAGTATGTGTCCTAAAAATGTATAAATAATATCATACTAAGATATGTGTCCTAAAAATGTATAAATAATATCATACAATAGTATGTGTCCTAAAAATGTTAAAAAAAATTGCATACTATACTATGTGTCCTAAAAATGTATAAATAATATCATACTACAGTATGTGTCCTAAAAATGTATAAATAATATCATACTAAGGTATGTGTCCTAAAAATGTATAAATAATATCATACTATAGTATGTGTCCTAAAAATGTATAAATAATATCATACTTTAGTATGTGTCCAAAAAATGTAAAAATAATATCATACTATAGTATGTGACCTAAAAATGTATAAATAATATCATACTAAGTTATGTGTCCTAAAAATGTATAAATAATATCATACTACAGTATGTGTCCTAAAAATGTATAAATAATATCATACTTTAGTATGTGTCCAAAAAATGTAAAAATAATATCATACTATAGTATGTGTCCTCAAAATTTATAAATAATATCATACTACAGTATGTGTCCTAAAAATGTATAAATAATTGCATACTATAGTATGTGTCCTAAAAATGTATAAATAATATCATACTAAGGTATGTGTCCTAAACATTTATAAATAATATCATATTATAGTATGTGTCCTAAAAATGTATAAATAATATCATACTAAGGTATGTGTCCTAAAAATGTATAAATAATATCATACTTTAGTATGTGTCCAAAAAATGTAAAAATAATATCATACTATAGTATGTGTCCTAAAAATGTATAAATAATATCATATTATAGTATGTGTCCTAAAAATGTATAAATAATATCATACTACAGTATGTGTCCTAAAAATGTATAAATAATTGCATACTATAGTATGTGTCCTAAAAATGTATAAATTATATCATATTATTGTATGTGTCCTAAAAATGTATAAATAATATCATACTAAGGTATGTGTCCTAAAAATGTATAAATAATATCATACTATAGTATGTGTCCTAAAAAATGTTTAAAAAATTGCATACTATACTATGTGTCCTAAAAATGTATAAATAATATCATACTAAGGTATGTGTCCTAAAAATGTATAAATAATATCATACTATAGTATGTGTCCTAAAAATGTATAAATAATATCATACTACAGTATGTGTCCTAAAAATGTATAAATAATTTCATACTATAGTATGTGTCCTAAAAATGTATAAATAATATCATATTATAGTATGTGTCCTAAAAATGTATAAATAATATCATACTAAGGTATGTGTCCTAAAAATGTATAAATAATATCATATTATAGTATGTGTCCTAAAAATGTATAAATAATATCATACTAAGGTATGTGCCCTAAAAATGTATAAATAATATCATACTTTAGTATGTGTCCAAAAAATGTAAAAATAATATCATACTATAGTATGTGTCCTAAAAATGTATAAATAATATCATATTATAGTATGTGTCCTAAAAATGTATAAATAATATCATACTAAGGTATGTGTCCTAAAAATGTATAAATATTATCATACTAAGGTATGTGTCCTAAAAATGTATAAATAATATCATACTATAGTATGTGTCCTAAAAAATGTTAAAAAAATTGCATACTATACTATGTGTCCTAAAAATGTATAAATAATATCATACTAAGGTGTGTGTCCTAAAAATGTATAAATAATATCATACTAAGGTATGTGTCCTAAAAATGTATAAATAATATCATACTATAGTATGTGTCCTAAAAATGTATAAATAATATCATACTATAGTATGTGTCCTAAAAAATGTAAAAATAATTGCATACTATAGTATGTGTCCTAAAATGTATAAATAATGTCATACTACAGTATGTGTCCTAAAAATGTATAAATAATATCATACTAAGGTATGTGTCCTAAAAATGTATAAATAATATCATATTATAGTATGTGTCCTAAAAATGTATAAATGATATCATACTACAGTATGTGTCCTAAAAATGTATAAATAATTGCATACTATAGTATGTGTCCTAAAAATGTATAAATAATATCATACTAAGGTATGTGTCCTAAAAATGTATAAATAATATCATACTAAGGTATGTGTCCTAAAAATGTATAAATAATATCATATTATAGTATGTGTCCTAAAAATGTATAAATGATATCATACTACAGTATGTGTCCTAAAAATGTATAAATAATTGCATACTAGAGTATGTGTCCTAAAAATGTATAAATAATATCATACTAAGGTATGTGTCCTAAAAATGTATAAATAATATCATATTATAGTATGTGTCTTAAAATGTATAAATAATATCATACTAAGGTATGTGTCCTAAAAATGTATAAATAATATCATACTTTAGTATGTGTCCAAAAAATGTAAAAATAATATCATACTATAGTATGTGTCCTAAAAATGTATAAATAATATCATATTATAGTATGTGTCCTAAAAATGTATAAATAATATCATACTACAGTATGTGTCCTAAAAATATATAAATAATTGCATACTATAGTATGTGTCCTAAAAATGTATAAATAATATCATACTATAGTATTTGTCCTAAAAATGTATAAATAATATCATACTAAGGTATGTGTCCTAAAAATGTATAAATAATATCATACTATAGTATGTGTCCTAAAAAATGTTAAAAAAATTGCATACTATACTATGTGTCCTAAAAATGTATAAATAATATCATACTTTAGTATGTGTCCAAAAAATGTAAAAATAATATCATACTATAGTATGTGTCCTAAAAATGTATAAATAATATCATATTATAGTATGTGTCCTAAAAATGTATAAATAATATCATACTACAGTATGTGTCCTAAAAATGTATAAATAATATCATACTTTAGTATGTGTCCAAAAATTGTAAAAATAATATCATACTATAGTATGTGTCCTAAAAATGTATAAATAATATCATATTATAGTATGTGTCCTAAAAATGTATAAATAATATCATACTAAGGTATGTGTCCTAAAAATGTATAAATAATATTATATTATAGTATGTGTCCTAAAAATGTATAAATAATATCATACTAAGGTATGTGTCCTAAAAATGTATAAATAATATCATACTATAGTATGTGTCCTAAAAAATGTTAAAAAAAATTTGCATACTATACTATGTGTCCTAAAAATGTATAAATAATATCATACTAAGGTATGTGTCCTAAAAATGTATAAATAATATCATAATAAGGTATGTGTCCTAAAAATGTATAAATAATATAATACTATAGTATGTGTCCTAAAAATGTATAAATAATATCATACTTTAGTATGTGTCCAAAAAATGTAAAAATAATATCATACCATAGTATGTGTCCTCAAAATTTATAAATAATATCATACTATAGTATGTGTCCTAAAAAATGTAAAAATAATTGCATACTATAGTATGTGTCCTAAAAATGTATAAATAATGTCATACTACAGTATGTGTACTAAAAATGTATAAATAATATCATACTAAGGTATGTGTCCTAAAAATGTATAAATAATATCATATTATAGTATGTGTCCTAAAAATGTATAAATAATATCATACTACAGTATGTGTCCTAAAAATGTATAAATAATATCATACTAAGGTATGTGTCCTAAAAATGTATAAATAATATCATACTTTAGTATGTGTCCAAAAAATGTAAAAATAATATCATACTATAGTATGTGTCCTAAAAATGTATAAATAATATCATATTATAGTATGTGTCCTAAAAATGTATAAATAATATCATACTACAGTATGTGTCCTAAAAATGTATAAATAATATCATATTATAGTATGTGTCCTAAAAATGTATAAATAATATCATACTAAGGTATGTGTCCTAAAAATGTATAAATAATATTATATTATAGTATGTGTCCTAAAAATGTATAAATAATATCATACTAAGGTATGTGTCCTAAAAATGTATAAATAATATCATACTATAGTATGTGTCCTAAAAAATGTAAAAAAAAATTGCATACTATACTATGTGTCCTAAAAATGTATAAATAATATCATACTAAGGTATGTGTCCTAAAAATGTATAAATAATATCATAATAAGGTATGTGTCCTAAAAATGTATAAATAATATAATACTATAGTATGTGTCCTAAAAATGTATAAATAATATCATACTTTAGTATGTGTCCAAAAAATGTAAAAATAATATCATAATAAGGTATGTGTCCTCAAAATTTATAAATACTATCATACTATAGTATGTGTCCTAAAAAATGTAAAAATAATTGCATACTATAGTATGTGTCCTAAAATGTATAAATAATGTCATACTACAGTATGTATCCTAAAAATGTATAAATAATATCATACTAAGGTATGTGTCCTAAAAATGTATAAATAATATCATATTATAGTATGTGTCCAAAAAATGTATAAATAATATCATATTAAGGTATGTGTCCTAAAAATGTATAAATAATATCATACTAAGGTATGTGTCCTAAAAATGTATAAATAATATCATACTATAGTATGTGTCCTAAAAATGTTAAAAAAATTGCATACTATACTATGTGTCCTAAAAATGTATAAATAATATCATACTAAGGTGTGTGTCCTAAAAATGTATAAATAATATCATACTAAGGTATGTGTCCTAAAAATGTATAAATAATATCATACTATAGTATGTGTCCTAAAAATGTATAAATAATATCATACTATAGTATGTGTCCTAAAAATGTAAAAATAATTGCATACTATAGTATGTGTCCTAAAATGTATAAATAATGTCATACTACAGTATGTGTCCTAAAAATGTATAAATAATATCATACTAAGGTATGTGTCCTAAAAATGTATAAATAATATCATATTATAGTATGTGTCCTAAAAATGTATAAATGATATCATACTACAGTATGTGTCCTAAAAATGTATAAATAATTGCATACTATAGTATGTGTCCTAAAAATGTATAAATAATATCATACTAAGGTATGTGTCCTAAAAATGTATAAATAATATCATACTAAGGTATGTGTCCTAAAAATGTATAAATAATATCATATTATAGTATGTGTCCTAAAAATGTATAAATGATATCATACTACAGTATGTGTCCTAAAAATGTATAAATAATTGCATACTATAGTATGTGTCCTAAAAATGTATAAATAATATCATACTAAGGTATGTGTCCTAAAAATGTATAAATAATATCATATTATAGTATGTGTCTTAAAATGTATAAATAATATCATACTAAGGTATGTGTCCTAAAAATGAATAAATAATATCATACTTTAGTATGTGTCCAAAAAATGTAAAAATAATATCATACTATAGTATGTGTCCTAAAAATGTATAAATAATATCATATTATAATATGTGTCCTAAAAATGTATAAATAATATCATACTAAGGTATGTGTCCTAAAAATGTATAAATAATATCATATTATAGTATGTGTCCTAAAAATGTATAAATAATATCATACTAAGGTATGTGTCCTAAAAATGTATAAATAATATCATACTAAGGTATGTGTCCTAAAAATGTATAAATAATATCATACTATAGTATGTGTCCTAAAAAATGTTTAAAAAATTGCATACTATACTATGTGTCCTAAAAATGTATAAATAATATCATACTAAGGTGTGTGTCCTAAAAATGTATAAATAAAATCATACTAAGGTATGTGTCCTAAAAATGTATAAATAATATCATACTATAGTATGTGTCCTAAAAAATGTTAAAAAAATAGCATACTATACTATGTGTCCTAAAAATGTATAAATAATATCATACTAAGGTATGTGTCCTAAAAATGTATAAATAATATCATACTAAGGTATGTGTCCTAAAAATGTATAAATAATATCATACTATAGTATGTGTCCTAAAAATGTATAAATAATATCATATTATAGTATGTGTCCTAAAAATGTATAAATAATATCATACTAAGGTATGTGTCCTAAAAATGTATAAATAATATCATATTATAGTATGTGTCCTAAAAATGTATAAATAATATCATACTAAGGTATGTGTCCTAAAAATGTATAAATAATATCATATTATAGTATGTGTCCTAAAAATGTATAAATAATATCATACTAAGCTATGTGTCCTAAAAATGTATAAATGATATCATACTTTAGTATGTGTCCAAAAAATGTATAAATAATATCATACTATAGTATGTGTCCTAAAATGTATAAATAATATCATATTATAGTATGTGTCCTAAAAATGTATAAATAATATCATACTACAGTATGTGTCCTAAAAATGTATAAATAATTGCATACTATAGTATGTGTCCTAAAAATGTATAAATAATATCATATTATAGTATGTGTCCTAAAAATGTATAAATAATATCATACTAAGGTATGTGTCCTAAAAATGTATAAATAATATCATACTATAGTATGTGTCCTAAAAAATGTTAAAAAATTGCATACTATACTATGTGTCCTAAAAATGTATAAATAATATCATACTAAGGTATGTGTCCTAAAAATGTATAAATAATATCATACTATAGTATGTGTCCTAAAAATGTATAAATAATATCATACTACAGTATGTGTCCTAAAAATGTATAAATAATTGCATACTATAGTATGGGTCCTAAAAAATGTAAAAATAATTGCATACTATAGTATGTGTCCTAAAAATGTATAAATAATGTCATACTACAGTATGTGTCCTAAAAATGTATAAATAATATCATACTAAGGTATGTGTCCTAAAAATGTATAAATAATATCATATTATAGTATCTGTCCTAAAAATGTATAAATAATATCATACTACAGTATGTGTCCTAAAAATGTATAAATAATTGCATACTATAGTATGTGTCCTAAAAATGTATAAATAATATCATACTAAGGAATGTGTCCTAAAAATGTATAAATAATATCATATTATAGTATGTGTCCTAAAAATGTATAAATAATATCATACTAAGGTATGTGTCCTAAAAATGTATAAATAATATCATACTTTAGTATGTGTCCAAAAAATGTAAAAATAATATCATACTATAGTATGTGTCCTAAAAATGTATAAATAATATCATATTATAGTATGTGTCCTAAAAATGTATAAATAATATCATACTACAGTATGTGTCCTAAAAATTCATAAATAATTGCATACTATAGTATGTGTCCTAAAAATGTATAAATAATATCATATTATAGTATGTGTCCTAAAAATGTATAAATAATATCATACTAAGGTATGTGTCCTAAAAATGTATAAATAATATCATACTATAGTATGTGTCCTAAAAATGTTAAAAAAATTGCATACTATACTATGTGTCCTAAAAATGTATAAATAATATCATACTACAGTATGTGTCCTAAAAATGTATAAATAATATCATACTTTAGTATGTGTCCAAAAAATGTAAAAATAATATCATACTATAGTATGTGTCCTCAAAATTTATAAATAATATCATACTGTAGTATGTGTCCTAAAAAATGTAAAAATAATTGCATACTATAGTATGTGTCCTAAAAATGTATAAATAATGTCATACTACAGTATGTGTCCTAAAAATGTATAAATAATATCATACTAAGGTATGTGTCCTAAAAATGTATAAATAATATCATATTATAGTATGTGTCCTAAAAATGTATAAATAATATCATACTACAGTATGTGTCCTAAAAATGTATAAATAATTGCATACTATAGTATGTGTCCTAAAAATGTATAAATAATATCATACTAAGGTATGTGTCCTAAAAATGTATAAATAATATCATATTATAGTATGTGTCCTAAAAATGTATAAATAATATCATACTAAGGTATGTGTCCTAAAAATGTATAAATAATATCATACTTTAGTATGTGTCCAAAAAATGTAAAAATAATATCATACTATAGTATGTGTCCTAAAAATGTATAAATAATATCATATTATAGTATGTGTCCTAAAAATGTATAAATAATATCATACTACAGTATGTGTCCTAAAAATGTATAAATAATTGCATACTATAGTATGTGTCCTAAAAATGTATAAATAATATCATATTGTAGTATGTGTCCTAAAAATGTATAAATAATATCATACTAAGGTATGTGTCCTAAAAATGTATAAATAATATCATACTTTAGTATGTGTCCAAAAAATGTAAAAATAATATCATACTATAGTATGTGTCCTAAAATGTATAAATAATATCATATTATAGTATGTGTCCTAAAAATGTATAAATAATATCATACTACAGTATGTGTCCTAAAAATGTATAAATAATTGCATACTATAGTATGTGTCCTAAAAATGTATAAATAATATCATATTATAGTATGTGTCCTAAAAATGTATAAATAATATCATACTAAGGTATGTGTCCTAAAAATGTATAAATAATATCATACTATAGTATGTGTCCTAAAAAATGTTAAAAAATTGCATACTATACTATGTGTCCTAAAAATGTATAAATAATATCATACTAAGGTATGTGTCCTAAAAATGTATAAATAATATCATACTATAGTATGTGTCCTAAAAATGTATAAATAATATCATACTACAGTATGTGTCCTAAAAATGTATAAATAAATGCATACTATAGTATGGGTCCTAAAAAATGTAAAAATAATTGCATACTATAGTATGTGTCCTAAAAATGTATAAATAATGTCATACTACAGTATGTGTCCTAAAAATGTATAAATAATATCATACTAAGGTATGTGTCCTAAAAATGTATAAATAATATCATATTATAGTATCTGTCCTAAAAATGTAAAAATAATATCATACTACAGTATGTGTCCTAAAAATGTATAAATAATTGCATACTATAGTATGTGTCCTAAAAATGTATAAATAATATCATACTAAGGTATGTGTCCTAAAAATGTATAAATAATATCATATTATAGTATGTGTCCTAAAAATGTATAAATAATATCATACTAAGGTATGTGTCCTAAAAATGTATAAATAATATCATACTTTAGTATGTGTCCAAAAAATGTAAAAATAATATCATACTATAGTATGTGTCCTAAAAATGTATAAATAATATCATATTATAGTATGTGTCCTAAAAATGTATAAATAATATCATACTACAGTATGTGTCCTAAAAATTCATAAATAATTGCATACTATAGTATGTGTCCTAAAAATGTATAAATAATATCATATTATAGTATGTGTCCTAAAAATGTATAAATAATATCATACTAAGGTATGTGTCCTAAAAATGTATAAATAATATCATACTATAGTATGTGTCCTAAAAATGTTAAAAAAATTGCATACTATACTATGTGTCCTAAAAATGTATAAATAATATCATACTACAGTATGTGTCCTAAAAATGTATAAATAATATCATACTTTAGTATGTGTCCAAAAAATGTAAAAATAATATCATACTATAGTATGTGTCCTCAAAATTTATAAATAATATCATACTGTAGTATGTGTCCTAAAAAATGTAAAAATAATTGCATACTATAGTATGTGTCCTAAAAATGTATAAATAATGTCATACTACAGTATGTGTCCTAAAAATGTATAAATAATATCATACTAAGGTATGTGTCCTAAAAATGTATAAATAATATCATATTATAGTATGTGTCCTAAAAATGTATAAATAATATCATACTACAGTATGTGTCCTAAAAATGTAAAAATAATTGCATACTATAGTATGTGTCCTAAAAATGTATAAATAATATCATACTTTAGTATGTGTCCAAAAAATGTAAAAATAATATCATACTATAGTATGTGTCCTAAAAATGTATAAATAATATCATATTATAGTATGTGTCCTAAAAATGTATAAATAATATCATACTACAGTATGTGTCCTAAAAATGTATAAATAATTGCATACTATAGTATGTGTCCTAAAAATGTATAAATAATATCATATTATAGTATGTGTCCTAAAAATGTATAAATAATATCATACTAAGGTATGTGTCCTAAAAATGTATAAATAATATCATACTTTAGTATGTGTCCAAAAAATGTAAAAATAATATCATACTATAGTATGTGTCCTAAAAATGTATAAATAATATCATATTATAGTATGTGTCCTAAAAATTTATAAATAATATCACACTACATTATGTGTCCTAAAAATGTATAAATAATATCATACTTTAGTATGTGTCCAAAAAATGTAAAAATAATATCATACTATAGTATGTGTCCTAAAAATGTATAAATAATATCATATTATAGTATGTGTCCTAAAAAATGTAAAAATAATTGCATACTATAGTATGTGTCCTAAAAATGTATAAATAATGTCATACTACAGTATGTGTCCTAAAAATGTATAAATAATATCATACTAAGGTATGTGTCCAAAAAATGTATAAATAATATCATATTATAGTATGTGTCCTAAAAATGTATAAATAATATCATACTACAGTATGTGTCCTAAAAATGTATAAATAATTGCATACTATAGTATGTGTCCTAAAAATGTATAAATAATATCATACTAAGGTATGTGTCCTAAAAATGTATAAATAATATCATATTATAGTATGTGTCCTAAAAATGTATAAATAATATCATACTACAGTATGTGTCCTAAAAATGTATAAATAATTGCATACTATAGTATGTGTCCTAAAAATGTATAAATAATATCATATTATAGTATGTGTCCTAAAAATGTATAAATAATATCATACTAAGGTATGTGTCCTAAAAATGTATAAATAATATCATACTATAGTATGTGTCCTAAAAAATGTTTAAAAAATTGCATACTATACTATGTGTCCTAAAAATGTATAAATAATATCATACTAAGGTATGTGTCCTAAAAATGTATAAATAATATCATAATTTAGTATGTGTCCAAAAAATGTAAAAATAATATCATACTATAGTATGTGTCCTAAAAATGTATAAATAATATCATATTATAGTATGTGTCCTAAAAATGTATAAATAATATCATACTAAGGTATGTGTCCTAAAAATGTATAAATAATATCATACTAAGGTATGTGTCCTAAAAATGTATAAATAATATCATACTAAGGTATGTGTCCTAAAAATGTATAAATAATATCATAATTTAGTATGTGTCCAAAAAATGTAAAAATAATATCATACTATAGTATGTGTCCTAAAAATGTATAAATAATATCATATTATAGTATGTGTCCTAAAAATGTATAAATAATATCATACTAAGGTATGTGTCCTAAAAATGTATAAATAATATCATACTAAGGTATGTGTCCTAAAAATGTATAAATAATATCATACTTTAGTATGTGTCCAAAAAATGTAAAAATAATATCATACTATAGTATGTGTCCTAAAAATGTATAAATAATATCATATTATAGTATGTGTCCTAAAAATGTATAAATAATATCATACTACAGTATGTGTCCTAAAAATGTATAAATAATATCATACTTTAGTATGTGTCCAAAAAATGTAAAAATAATATCATACTATAGTATGTGTCCTAAAAATGTATAAATAATATCATATTATAGTATGTGTCCTAAAAATGTATAAATAATATCATACTAAGGTATGTGTCCTAAAAATGTATAAATAATGTCATACTACAGTATGTGTCCTAAAAATGTATAAATAATATCAGACTAAGGTATGTGTCCTAAAAATGTATAAATAATATCATATTATAGTATGCTTCCTAAAAATGTATAAATATTATCATACTACAGTATGTGTCCTAAAAATGTATGAATAATTGCATACTATAGTATGTGTCCTAAAAATGTATAAATAATATCATACTAAGGTATGTGTCCTAAAAATGTATAAATAATATCATATTATAGTATGTGTCCTAAAAATGTATAAATAATATCATACTAAGGTATGTGTCCTAAAAATGTATAAATAATATCATACTTTAGTATGTGTCCAAAAAATGTAAAAATAATATCATACTATAGTATGTGTCCTCAAAATTTATAAATAATATCATACTATAGTATGTGTCCTAAAAATGTAAAAATAATTGCATACTACAGTATGTGTCCTAAAAATGTATAAATAATTGCATACTATAGTATGTGTCCTAAAAATGTATAAATACTATCATATTATAGTATGTGTCCTAAAAATGTATAAATAATATCATACTAAGGTATGTGTCCTAAAAATGTATAAATAATATCATACTATAGTATGTGTCCTAAAACATGTTAAAAAAATGCATACTATACTATGTGTCCTAAAAATGTATAAATAATATCATACTAAGGTATGTGTCCTAAAAATGTATAAATAATAACATACTTTAGTATGTGTCCAAAAAATGTAAAAATAATATCATACTATAGTATGTGTCCTCAAAATTTATAAATAATATCATATTATAGTATGTGTCCTAAAAATGTATAAATAATATCATACTACAGTATGTGTCCTAAAAATGTATAAATAATATCATACTTTAGTATGTGTCCAAAAAATGTAAAAATAATATCATACTATAGTATGTGTCCTAAAAATGTATAAATAATATCATATTATAGTATGTGTCCTAAAAATGTATAAATAAAATCATACTAAGGTATGTGTCCTAAAAATGTATAAATAATATAATATTATAGTATGTGTCCTAAAAATGTATAAATAATATCATACTAAGGTATGTGTCCTAAAAATGTATAAATAATATCATACTAAGGTATGTGTCCTAAAAATGTATAAATAATATCATACTATAGTATGTGTCCTAAAAAATGTTAAAAAATAGCATACTAAACTATGTGTCCTAAAAATGTATAAATAATATCATACTAAGGTATGTGTCCTAAAAATGTATAAATAATATCATACTAAGGTATGTGTCCTAAAATGTATAAATAATATCATACTATAGTATGTGTCCTAAAAATGTATAAATAATATCATACTTTAGTATGTGTCCAAAAAATGTAAAAATAATATCATACTATAGTATGTGTCCTCAAAATTTATAAATAATATCATACTATAGTATGTGTCCTAAAAAATGTAAAAATAATTGCATACTATAGTATGTGTCCTAAAAATGTATAAATAATGTCATACTACAGTATGTGTCCTAAAAATGTATAAATTATATCATACTAAGGTATGTGTCGAAAAAATGTATAAATAATATCATATTATAGTATGTGTCCTAAAAATGTATAAATAATATCATACTACAGTATGTGTCTTAAAAATGTATAAATAATTGCATACTATAGTATGTGTCCTAAAAATGTATAAAAAATATCATACTAAGGTATGTGTCCTAAAAATGTATAAATAATATCATATTATAGTATGTGTCCTAAAAATGTATAAATAATATCATACTAAGGTATGTGTCCTAAAAATGTATAAATAATATCATACTTTAGTATGTGTCCAAAAAATGTAAAAATAATATCATACTATAGTATGTGTCCTAAAAATGTATAAATAATATCATATTATAGTATGTGTCCTAAAAATGTATAAATAATATCATACTACAGTATGTGTCCTAAAAATGTATAAATAATATCATATTATAGTATGTGTCCTAAAAATGTATAAATAATATCATACTAAGGTATGTGTCCTAAAAATGTATAAATAATGTCATACTATAGTATGTGTCCTAAAAAATGTTAAAAAAATTGCATACTATACTATGTGTCCTAAAAATGTATAAATAATATCATACTAAGGTATGTGTCCTAAAAATGTATAAATAATATCATACTTTAGTATGTGTCCAAAAATGTAAAAATAATATCATACTATAGTATGTGTCCTAAAAATGTATAAATAATATCATATTATAGTATGTGTCCTAAAAATGTATAAATAATTGCATACTATAGTATGTGTCCTAAAAATGTATAAATAATATCATACTAAGGTATGTGTCCTAAAAATGTATAAATAATATCATATTATAGTATGTGTCCTAAAAATGTATAAATAATATCATACTAAGGTATGTGTCCTAAAAATGTATAAATAATATCATACTATAGTATGTGTCCTAAAAATGTTAAAAAAAATTGCATACTATACTATATGTCCTAAAAATGTATAAATTATATCATACTAAGGTATGTGTCCTAAAAATGTATAAATACTATCATATTATAGTATGTGTCCTAAAAATGTATAAATAATATCATACTAAGGTATGTGTCCTAATAATGTATAAATAATATCATACTATAGTATGTGTCCTAAAAAATGTTAAAAAATTGCTTACTATACTATATGTCCTAAAAATGTATAAATTATATCATACTAAGGTATGTGTCCTAAAAATGTATAAATAATATCATCGTTTAGTATGTGTCCAAAAAATGTAAAAATAATATCATACTATAGTATGTGTCCTCAAAATTTATAAATAATATCATACTATAGTATGTGTCCTAAAAATGTAAAAATAATTGCATACTACAGTATGTGTCCTAAAAATGTATAAATAATTGCATACTATAGTATGTGTCCTAAAAATGTATAAATACTATCATATTATAGTATGTGTCCTAAAAATGTATAAATAATATCATACTAAGGTATGTGTCCTAAAAATGTATAAATAATATCATACTATAGTATGTGTCCTAAAACATGTTAAAAAAAATGCATACTATACTATGTGTCCTAAAAATGTATAAATAATATCATACTAAGGTATGTGTCCTAAAAATGTATAAATAATATCATACTTTAGTATGTGTCCAAAAAATGTAAAAATAATATCATACTATAGTATGTGTCCTCAAAATTTATAAATAATATCATATTATAGTATGTGTCCTAAAAATGTATAAATAATATCATATTATAGTATGTGTCCTAAAAATGTATAAATAAAATCATACTAAGGTATGTGTCCTAAAAATGTATAAATAATATAATATTATAGTATGTGTCCTAAAAATGTATAAATAATATCATACTAAGGTATGTGTCCTAAAAATGTATAAATAATATCATACTAAGGTATGTGTCCTAAAAATGTATAAATAATATCATACTATAGTATGTGTCCTAAAAAATGTTAAAAAAATAGCATACTATACTATGTGTCCTAAAAATGTATAAATAATATCATACTAAGGTATGTGTCCTAAAAATGTATAAATAATATCATACTAAGGTATGTGTCCTAAAAATGTATAAATAATATCATACTATAGTATGTGTCCTAAAAATGTATAAATAATATCATACTTTAGTATGTGTCCAAAAAATGTAAAAATAATATCATACTCAAAAATTTATAAATAATATCATACTATAGTATGTGTCCTAAAAAATGTAAAAATAATTGCATACTATAGTATGTGTCCTAAAAATGTATAAATGATGTCATACTACAGTATGTGTCCTAAAAATGTATAAATAATATCATACTAAGGTATGTGTCCTAAAAATGTATAAATAATATCATATTATAGTATGTGTCCTAAAAATGTATAAATAATATCATACTACAGTATGTGTCTTAAAAATGTATAAATAATTGCATACTATAGTATGTGTCCTAAAAATGTATAAAAAATATCATACTAAGGTATGTGTCCTAAAAATGTATAAATAATATCATATTATAGTATGTGTCCTAAAAATGTATAAATAATATCATACTAGGGTATGTGTCCTAAAAATGTATAAATAATATCATACTTTAGTATGTGTCCAAAAAATGTAAAAATAATATCATACTATAGTATGTGTCCTAAAAATGTATAAATAATATCATATTATAGTATGTGTCCTAAAAATGTATAAATAATATCATACTACAGTATGTGTCCTAAAAATGTATAAATAATATCATATTATAGTATGTGTCCTAAAAATGTATAAATAATATCATACTAAGGTATGTGTCCTAAAAATGTATAAATAATAGCATACTATAGTATGTGTCCTAAAAAATGTTAAAAAAATTGCATACTATACTATGTGTCCTAAAAATGTATAAATAATATCATACTAAGGTATGTGTCCTAAAAATGTATAAATAATATCATACTTTAGTATGTGTCCAAAAAATGTAAAAATAATATCATACTATAGTATGTGTCCTAAAAATGTATAAATAATATCATATTATAGTATGTGTCCTAAAAATGTATAAATAATTGCATACTATAGTATGTGTCCTAAAAATGTATAAATAATATCATACTAAGGTATGTGTCCTAAAAATGTATAAATAATATCATATTATAGTATGTGTCCTAAAAATGTATAAATAATATCATACTAAGGTATGTGTCCTAAAAATGTATAAATAATATCATACTATAGTATGTGTCCTAAAAAATGTTAAAAAAATTGCATACTATACTATATGTCCTAAAAATGTATAAATTATATCATACTAAGGTATGTGTCGTAAAAATGTATAAATAATATCATACTTTAGTATGTGTCCAAAAAATGTAAAAATAATATCATACTATAGTATGTGTCCTAAAAATGTATAAATAATATCATATTATAGTATGTGTCCTAAAAATGTATAAATAATATCATACTACAGTATGTGTCCTAAAAATGTATAAATAATATCATACTTTAGTATGTGTCCAAAAAATGTAAAAATAATATCATACTATAGTATGTGTCCTAAAAATGTCTAAATAATATCATACTAAGGTATGTGTCCTAAAAATGTATAAATAATATCATATTTTTAGTATGTGTCCTAAAAATGTATAAATAATATCATACTAAGGTATGTGTCCTAAAAATGTATAAATAATATCATACTAAGGTATGTGTCCTAAAAATGTATAAATAATATCAAACTATAGTATGTGTCCTAAAAATGTATAAATAATATCATACTAAGGTATGTGTCCTAAAAATGTATAAATAATATCATACTATAGTATGTGTCCTAAAAAATGTTAAAAAAATTGCATACTATACTATGTGTCCTAAAAATGTATAAATAATATCATACTAAGGTATGTGTCCTAAAAATGTATAAATAATATCATACTTTAGTATGTGTTCAAAAAATGTAAAAATAATATCATACTATAGTATGTGTCCTAAAAATGTATAAATAATATCATACTACAGTATGTGTCCTAAAAATGTATAAATAATATCATACTTTAGTATGTGTCCAAAAAATGTAAAAATAATATCATACTATAGTATGTGTCCTAAAAATGTATAAATAATATCATATTATAGTATGTGTCCTAAAAATGTATAAATAATATCATACTAAGGTATGTGTCCTAAAAATGTATAAATAATATCATATTATAGTATGTGTCCTAAAAATGTATAAATAATATCATACTAAGGTATGTGTCCTAAAAATGTATAAATAATATCATACTAAGGTATGTGTCCTAAAAATGTATAAATAATATCATACTATAGTATGTGTCCTAAATAATGTTAAAAAAATTGCATACTATACTATGTGTCCTAAAAATGTATAAATAATATCATACTAAGGTATGTGTCCTAAAAATGTATAAATAATATCATACTAAGGTATGTGTCCTAAAAATGTATAAATAATATCATACTATAGTATGTGTCCTAAAAATGTATAAATAATATCATACTTTAGTATGTGTCCAAAAAATGTAAAAATAATATACTATAGTATGTGTCCTCAAAATTTAAAAATAATATCATACTATAGTATGTGTCCTAAAAAATGTAAAAATAATTGCATACTATAGTATGTGTCCTAAAAATGTATAAATAATGTCATACTACAGTATGTGTCCTAAAAATGTATAAATAATATCATACTAAGGTATGTGTCCTAAAAATGTATAAATAAAATCATATTATAGTATGTGTCCTAAAAATGTATAAATAATATCATACTACAGTATGTGTCCTAAAAATGTATAAATAATTGCATACTATAGTATGTGTCCTAAAAATGTATAAATAATATCATACTAAGGTATGTGTCCTAAAAATGTATAAATAATATCATATTATAGTATGTGTCCTAAAAATGTATAAATAATATCATACTAAGGTATGTGTCCTAAAAATGTATAAATAATATCATATTATAGTATGTGTCCTAAAAATGTATAAATAATATCATACTAAGGTATGTGTCCTAAAAATGTATAAATAATATCATACTATAGTATGTGTCCTAAAAAATGTTAAAAAAATTGCATACTATACTATATGTCCTAAAAATGTATAAATTATATCATACTAAGGTATGTGTCCTAAAAATGTATAAATAATATCATACTTTAGTATGTGTCCAAAAAATGTAAAAATAATATCATACTATAGTATGTGTCCTAAAAATGTATAAATAATATCATATTATAGTATGTGTCCTAAAAATGTATAAATAATATCATACTACAGTATGTGTCCTAAAAATGTATAAATAATATCATACTTTAGTATGTGTCCAAAAAATGTAAAAATAATATCATACTATAGTATGTGTCCTAAAAATGTATAAATAATATCATACTAAGGTATGTGTCCTAAAAATGTATAAATAATATCATATTTTTAGTATGTGTCCTAAAAATGTATAAATAATATCATACTAAGGTATGTGTCCTAAAAATGTATAAATAATATCATACTAAGGTATGTGTCCTAAAAATGTATAAATAATATCAAACTATAGTATGTGTCCTAAAAATGTATAAATAATATCATACTAAGGTATGTGTCCTAAAAATGTATAAATAATATCATACTATAGTATGTGTCCTAAAAAATGTTAAAAAAATTGCATACTATACTATGTGTCCTAAAAATGTATAAATAATATCATACTAAGGTATGTGTCCTAAAAATGTATAAATAATATCATTCTTTAGTATGTGTTCAAAAAATGTAAAAATAATATCATACTATAGTATGTGTCCTAAAAATGTATAAATAATATCATATTATAGTATGTGTCCTAAAAATGTATAAATAATATCATACTACAGTATGTGTCCTAAAAATGTATAAAAAATATCATACTTTAGTATGTGTCCAAAAAATGTAAAAATAATATCATACTATAGTATGAGTCCTAAAAATGTATAAATAATATCATATTATAGTATGTGTCCTAAAAATGTATAAATAATATCATACTAAGGTATGTGTCCTAAAAATGTATAAATAATATCATATTATAGTATGTGTCCTAAAAATGTATAAATAATATCATACTAAGGTATGTGTCCTAAAAATGTATAAATAATATCATACTAAGGTATGTGTCCTAAAAATGTATAAATAATATCATACTATAGTATGTGTCCTAAATAATGTTAAAAAAATTGCATACTATACTATGTGTCCTAAAAATGTATAAATAATATCATACTAAGGTATGTGTCCTAAAAATGTATAAATAATATCATACTAAGGTATGTGTCCTAAAAATGTATAAATAATATCATACTATAGTATGTGTCCTAAAAATGTATAAATAATATCATACTTTAGTATGTGTCCAAAAAATGTAAAAATAATATACTATAGTATGTGTCCTCAAAATTTATAAATAATATCATACTATAGTATGTGTCCTAAAAAATGTAAAAATAATTGCATACTATAGTATGTGTCCTAAAAATGTATAAATAATGTCATACTACAGTATGTGTCCTAAAAATGTATAAATAATATCATACTAAGGTATGTGTCCTAAAAATGTATAAATAAAATCATATTATAGTATGTGTCCTAAAAATGTATAAATAATATCATACTACAGTATGTGTCCTAAAAATGTATAAATAATTGCATACTATAGTATGTGTCCTAAAAATGTATAAATAATATCATACTAAGGTATGTGTCCTAAAAATGTATAAATAATATCATATTATAGTATGTGTCCTAAAAATGTATAAATAATATCATACTAAGGTCTGTGTCCTAAAAATGTATAAATAATATCATACTTTAGTATGTGTCCAAAAAATGTAAAAATAATATCATACTATAGTATGTGTCCTAAAAATGTATATATAATATCATATTATAGTATGTTTCCTAAAAATGTATAAATAATATCATACTACAGTATGTGTCCTAAAAATGTATAAATAATTGCATACTATAGTATGTGTCCTAAAAATGTATAAATAATATCATATTATAGTATGTGTCCTAAAAATGTATAAATAATATCATACTAAGGTATGTGTCCTAAAAATGTATAAATAATATCATACTATAGTATGTGTCCTAAAAAATGTTAAAAAAATTGCATACTATACTATGTGTCCTAAAAATGTATAAATAATATCATACTAAGGTATGTGTCCTAAAAATGTATAAATAATATCATACTTTAGTATGTGTCCAAAAAATGTAAAAATAATATCAGACTATAGTATGTGTCCTAAAAATGTATAAATAATATCATATTATAGTATGTGTCCTAAAAATGTATAAATAATATCATACTGCAGTATGTGTCCTAAAAATGTATAAATAATATCATACTACAGTATGTGTCCTAAAAATGTATAAATAATATCATACTATAGTATGTGTCCTAAAAATGTATAAATAATATCATATTATAGTATGTGTCCTAAAAATGTATAAATGATATCATACTACAGTATGTGTCCTAAAAATGTATAAATAATTGCATACTATAGTATGTGTCCTAAAAATGTATAAATAATATAATACTAAGGTATGTGTCCTAAAAATGTATAAATAATATCATACTAAGGTATGTGTCCTAAAAATGTATAAATAATATCATACTTTAGTATGTGTTCAAAAAATGTAAAAATAATATCATACTATAGTATGTGTCCTAAAAATGTATAAATAATTGCATACTATAGTATGTGTCCTAAAAATGTATAAATAATATCATACTAAGGTATGTGTCCTAAAAATGTATAAATAATATCATATTATAGTATGTGTCTTAAAATGTATAAATAATATCATACTAAGGTATGTGTCCTAAAAATGTATAAATAATATCATACTTTAGTATGTGTCCAAAAAATGTAAAAATAATATCATACTATAGTATGTGTCCTAAAAATGTATAAATAATATCATATTATAGTATGTGTCCTAAAAATGTATAAATAATATCATACTACAGTATGTGTCCTAAAAATATATAAATAATTGCATACTATAGTATGTGTCCTAAAAATGTATAAATAATATCATACTATAGTATTTGTCCTAAAAATGTATAAATAATATCATACTAAGGTATGTGTCCTAAAAATGTATAAATAATATCATACTATAGTATATGTCCTAAAAAATGTTAAAAAAATTGCATACTATACTATGTGTCCTAAAAATGTATAAATAATATCATACTTTAGTATGTGTCCAAAAAATGTAAAAATAATATCATACTATAGTATGTGTCCTAAAAATGTATAAATAATATCATATTATAGTATGTGTCCTAAAAATGTATAAATAATATCATACTACAGTATGTGTCCTAAAAATGTATAAATAATATCATACTTTAGTATGTGTCCAAAAAATGTAAAAATAATATCATACTATAGTATGTGTCCTAAAAATGTATAAATAATATCATACTAAGGTATGTGTCCTAAAAATGTATAAATAATATCATATTTTTAGTATGTGTCCTAAAAATGTATAAATGATATCATACTAAGGTATGTGTCCTAAAAATGTATAAATAATATCATACTAAGGTATGTGTCCTAAAAATGTATAAATAATATCAAACTATAGTATGTGTCCTAAAAATGTATAAATAATATCATACTAAGGTATGTGTCCTAAAAATGTATAAATAATATCATACTATAGTATGTGTCCTAAAAAATGTTAAAAAAATTGCATACTATACTATGTGTCCTAAAAATGTATAAATAATATCATACTAAGGTATGTGTCCTAAAAATGTATAAATAATATCATACTTTAGTATGTGTTCATAAAATGTAAAAATAATATCATACTATAGTATGTGTCCTAAAAATGTATAAATAATATCATATTATAGTATGTGTCCTAAAAATGTATAAATAATATCATACTACAGTATGTGTCCTAAAAATGTATAAATAATATCATACTTTAGTATGTGTCCAAAAAATGTAAAAATAATATCATACTATAGTATGTGTCCTAAAAATGTATAAATAATATCATATTATAGTATGTGTCCTAAAAATGTATAAATAATATCATACTAAGGTATGTGTCCTAAAAATGTATAAATAATATCATATTATAGTATGTGTCCTAAAAATGTATAAATAATATCATACTAAGGTATGTGTCCTAAAAATGTATAAATAATATCATACTAAGGTATGTGTCCTAAAAATGTATAAATAATATCATACTATAGTATGTGTCCTAAATAATGTTAAAAAAATTGCATACTATACTATGTGTCCTAAAAATGTATAAATAATATCATACTAAGGTATTTGTCCTAAAAATGTATAAATAATATCATACTAAGGTATGTGTCCTAAAAATGTATAAATAATATCATACTTTAGTATGTGTCCAAAAAATGTAAAAATAATATCATACTATAGTATGTGTCCTAAAAATGTATAAATAATATCATATTATAGTATGTGTCCTAAAAATGTATAAATAATATCATACTACAGTATGTGTCCTAAAAATGTATAAATAATATCATACTTTAGTATGTGTCCAAAAAATGTAAAAATAATATCATACTATAGTATGTGTCCTAAAAATGTATAAATAATATCATACTAAGGTATGTGTCCTAAAAATGTATAAATAATATCATATTTTTAGTATGTGTCCAAAAAATGTAAAAATAATATCATACTATAGTATGTGTCCTAAAAATGTATAAATAATATCATACTAAGGTATGTGTCCTAAAAATGTATAAATAATATCATACTAAGGTATGTGTCCTAAAAATGTATAAATAATATCATACTATAGTATGTGTCCTAAATAATGTTAAAAAAATTGCATACTATACTATGTGTCCTAAAAATGTATAAATAATATCATACTAAGGTATGTGTCCTAAAAATGTATAAATAATATCATACTAAGGTATGTGTCCTAAAAATGTATAAATAATATCATACTATAGTATGTGTCCTAAAAATGTATAAATAATATCATACTTTAGTATGTGTCCAAAAAATGTAAAAATAATATACTATAGTATGTGTCCTCAAAATTTATAAATAATATCATACTATAGTATGTGTCCTAAAAAATGTAAAAATAATTGCATACTATAGTATGTGTCCTAAAAATGTATAAATAATGTCATACTACAGTATGTGTCCTAAAAATGTATAAATAATATCATACTAAGGTATGTGTCCTAAAAATGTATAAATAAAATCATATTATAGTATGTGTCCTAAAAATGTATAAATAATATCATACTACAGTATGTGTCCTAAAAATGTATAAATAATTGCATACTATAGTATGTGTCCTAAAAATGTATAAATAATATCATACTAAGGTATGTGTCCTAAAAATGTATAAATAATATCATATTATAGTATGTGTCCTAAAAATGTATAAATAATATCATACTAAGGTCTGTGTCCTAAAAATGTATAAATAATATCATACTTTAGTATGTGTCCAAAAAATGTAAAAATAATATCATACTATAGTATGTGTCCTAAAAATGTATATATAATATCATATTATAGTATGTGTCCTAAAAATGTATAAATAATATCATACTACAGTATGTGTCCTAAAAATGTATAAATAATTGCATACTATAGTATGTGTCCTAAAAATGTATAAATAATATCATATTATAGTATGTGTCCTAAAAATGTATAAATAATATCATACTAAGGTATGTGTCCTAAAAATGTATAAATAATATCATACTATAGTATGTGTCCTAAAAAATGTTAAAAAAATTGCATACTATACTATGTGTCCTAAAAATGTATAAATAATATCATACTAAGGTATGTGTCCTAAAAATGTATAAATAATATCATACTTTAGTATGTGTCCAAAAAATGTAAAAATAATATCAGACTATAGTATGTGTCCTAAAAATGTATAAATAATATCATATTATAGTATGTGTCCTAAAAATGTATAAATAATATCATACTGCAGTATGTGTCCTAAAAATGTATAAATAATATCATACTACAGTATGTGTCCTAAAAATGTATAAATAATATCATATTATAGTATGTGTCCTAAAAATGTATAAATGATATCATACTACAGTATGTGTCCTAAAAATGTATAAATAATTGCATACTATAGTATGTGTCCTAAAAATGTATAAATAATATAATACTAAGGTATGTGTCCTAAAAATGTATAAATAATATCATACTAAGGTATGTGTCCTAAAAATGTATAAATAATATCATACTTTAGTATGTGTTCAAAAAATGTAAAAATAATATCATACTATAGTATGTGTCCTAAAAATGTATAAATAATTGCATACTATAGTATGTGTCCTAAAAATGTATAAATAATATCATACTAAGGTGTGTGTCCTAAAAATGTATAAATAATATCATATTATAGTATGTGTCTTAAAATGTATAAATAATATCATACTAAGGTATGTGTCCTAAAAATGTATAAATAATATCATACTTTAGTATGTGTCCAAAAAATGTAAAAATAATATCATACTATAGTATGTGTCCTAAAAATGTATAAATAATATCATATTATAGTATGTGTCCTAAAAATGTATAAATAATATCATACTACAGTATGTGTCCTAAAAATATATAAATAATTGCATACTATAGTATGTGTCCTAAAAATGTATAAATAATATCATACTATAGTATTTGTCCTAAAAATGTATAAATAATATCATACTAAGGTATGTGTCCTAAAAATGTATAAATAATATCATACTATAGTATATGTCCTAAAAAATGTTAAAAAAATTGCATACTATACTATGTGTCCTAAAAATGTATAAATAATATCATACTTTAGTATGTGTCCAAAAAATGTAAAAATAATATCATACTATAGTATGTGTCCTAAAAATGTATAAATAATATCATATTATAGTATGTGTCCTAAAAATGTATAAATAATATCATACTACAGTATGTGTCCTAAAAATGTATAAATAATATCATACTTTAGTATGTGTCCAAAAAATGTAAAAATAATATCATACTATAGTATGTGTCCTAAAAATGTATAAATAATATCATACTAAGGTATGTGTCCTAAAAATGTATAAATAATATCATATTTTTAGTATGTGTCCTAAAAATGTATAAATAATATCATACTAAGGTATGTGTCCTAAAAATGTATAAATAATATCATACTAAGGTATGTGTCCTAAAAATGTATAAATAATATCAAACTATAGTATGTGTCCTAAAAATGTATAAATAATATCATACTAAGGTATGTGTCCTAAAAATGTATAAATAATATCATACTATAGTATGTGTCCTAAAAAATGTTAAAAAAATTGCATACTATACTATGTGTCCTAAAAATGTATAAATAATATCATACTAAGGTATGTGTCCTAAAAATGTATAAATAATATCATACTTTAGTATGTGTTCATAAAATGTAAAAATAATATCATACTATAGTATGTGTCCTAAAAATGTATAAATAATATCATATTATAGTATGTGTCCTAAAAATGTATAAATAATATCATACTACAGTATGTGTCCTAAAAATGTATAAATAATATCATACTTTAGTATGTGTCCAAAAAATGTAAAAATAATATCATACTATAGTATGTGTCCTAAAAATGTATAAATAATATCATATTATAGTATGTGTCCTAAAAATGTATAAATAATATCATACTAAGGTATGTGTCCTAAAAATGTATAAATAATATCATATTATAGTATGTGTCCTAAAAATGTATAAATAATATCATACTAAGGTATGTGTCCTAAAAATGTATAAATAATATCATACTAAGGTATGTGTCCTAAAAATGTATAAATAATATCATACTATAGTATGTGTCCTAAATAATGTTAAAAAAATTGCATACTATACTATGTGTCCTAAAAATGTATAAATAATATCATACTAAGGTATTTGTCCTAAAAATGTATAAATAATATCATACTAAGGTATGTGTCCTAAAAATGTATAAATAATATCATACTTTAGTATGTGTCCAAAAAATGTAAAAATAATATCATACTATAGTATGTGTCCTAAAAATGTATAAATAATATCATATTATAGTATGTGTCCTAAAAATGTATAAATAATATCATACTACAGTATGTGTCCTAAAAATGTATAAATAATATCATACTTTAGTATGTGTCCAAAAAATGTAAAAATAATATCATACTATAGTATGTGTCCTAAAAATGTATAAATAATATCATACTAAGGTATGTGTCCTAAAAATGTATAAATAATATCATATTTTTAGTATGTGTCCTAAAAATGTATAAATAATATCATACTAAGGTATGTGTCCTAAAAATGTATAAATAATATCATACTAAGGTATGTGTCCTAAAAATGTATAAATAATATCAAACTATAGTATGTGTCCTAAAAATGTATAAATAATATCATACTAAGGTATGTGTCCTAAAAATGTATAAATAATATCATACTATAGTGTGTGTCCTAAAAAATGTTAAAAAAATTGCATACTATACTATGTGTCCTAAAAATGTATAAATAATATCATACTAAGGTATGTGTCCTAAAAATGTATAAATAATATCATACTTTAGTATGTGTTCAAAAAATGTAAAAATAATATCATACTATAGTATGTGTCCTAAAAATGTATAAATAATATCATATTATAGTATGTGTCCTAAAAATGTATAAATAATATCATACTTTAGTATGTGTCCAAAAAATGTAAAAATAATATCATACTATAGTATGTGTCCTAAACATGTATAAATAATATCATATTATAGTATGTGTCCTAAAAATGTATAAATAATATCATACTAAGGTATGTGTCCTAAAAATGTATAAATAATATCATATTATAGTATGTGTCCTAAAAATGTATAAATAATATCATACTAAGGTATGTGTCCTAAAAATGTATAAATAATATCATACTAAGGTATGTGTCCTAAAAATGTATAAATAATATCATACTATAGTATGTGTCCTAAATAATGTTAAAAAAATTGCATACTATACTATGTGTCCTAAAAATGTATAAATAATATCATACTAAGGTATGTGTCCTAAAAATGTATAAATAATATCATACTAAGGTATGTGTCCTAAAAATGTATAAATAATATCATACTATAGTATGTGTCCTAAAAATGTATAAATAATATCATACTTTAGTATGTGTCCAAAAAATGTAAAAATAATATACTATAGTATGTGTCCTCAAAATTTATAAATAATATCATACTATAGTATGTGTCCTAAAAAATTTAAAAATAATTGCATACTATAGTATGTGTCCTAAAAATGTATAAATAATGTCATACTACAGTATGTGTCCTAAAAATGTATAAATAATATCATACTAAGGTATGTGTCCTAAAATGTATAAATAAAATCATATTATAGTATGTGTCCTAAAAATGTATAAATAATATCATACTACAGTATGTGTCCTAAAAATGTATAAATAATTGCATACTATAGTATGTGTCCTAAAAATGTATAAATAATATCATACTAAGGTATGTGTCCTAAAAATGTATAAATAATATCATATTATAGTATGTGTCCTAAAAATGTATAAATAATATCATACTAAGGTATGTGTCCTAAAAATGTAAAAATAATATCATATTATAGTATGTGTCCTAAAAATGTATAAATAATATCATACTAAGGTATGTGTCCTAAAAATGTATAAATAATATCATACTATAGTATGTGTCCTAAAAAATGTTGAAAAAATTGCATACTATACTATATGTCCTAAAAATGTATAAATTATATCATACTAAGGTATGTGTCCTAAAAATGTATAAATAATATCATACTTTAGTATGTGTCCAAAAAATGTAAAAATAATATCATACTATAGTATGTGTCCTAAAAATGTATAAATAATATCATATTATAGTATGTGTCCTAAAAATGTATAAATAATATCATACTACAGTATGTGTCCTAAAAATGTATAAATAATATCATACTTTAGTATGTGTCCAAAAAATGTAAAAATAATATCATACTATAGTATGTGTCCTAAAAATGTATAAATAATATCATACTAAGGTATGTGTCCTAAAAATGTATAAATAATATCATATTTTTAGTATGTGTCCTAAAAATGTATAAATAATATCATACTAAGGTATGTGTCCTAAAAATGTATAAATAATATCATACTAAGGTATGTGTCCTAAAAATGTATAAATAATATCAAACTATAGTATGTGTCCTAAAAATGTATAAATAATATCATACTAAGGTATGTGTCCTAAAAATGTATAAATAATATCATACTATAGTATGTGTCCTAAAAAATGTTAAAAAAATTGCATACTATACTATGTGTCCTAAAAATGTATAAATAATATCATACTAAGGTATGTGTCCTAAAAATGTATAAATAATATCATACTTTAGTATGTGTTCAAAAAATGTAAAAATAATATCATACTATAGTATGTGTCCTAAAAATGTATAAATAATATCATATTATAGTATGTGTCCTAAAAATGTATAAATAATATCATACTACAGTATGTGTCCTAAAAATGTATAAATAATATCATACTTTAGTATGTGTCCAAAAAATGTAAAAATAATATCATACTATAGTATGAGTCCTAAAAATGTATAAATAATATCATATTATAGTATGTGTCCTAAAAATGTATAAATAATATCATACTAAGGTATGTGTCCTAAAAATGTATAAATAATATCATATTATAGTATGTGTCCTAAAAATGTATAAATAATATCATACTAAGGTATGTGTCCTAAAAATGTATAAATAATATCATACTAAGGTATGTGTCCTAAAAATGTATAAATAATATCATACTATAGTATGTGTCCTAAATAATGTTAAAAAAATTGCATACTATACTATGTGTCCTAAAAATGTATAAATAATATCATACTAAGGTATGTGTCCTAAAAATGTATAAATAATATCATACTAAGGTATGTGTCCTAAAAATGTATAAATAATATCATACTATAGTATGTGTCCTAAAAATGTATAAATAATATCATACTTTAGTATGTGTCCAAAAAATGTAAAAATAATATACTATAGTATGTGTCCTCAAAATTTATAAATAATATCATACTATAGTATGTGTCCTAAAAAATGTAAAAATAATTGCATACTATAGTATGTGTCCTAAAAATGTATAAATAATGTCATACTACAGTATGTGTCCTAAAAATGTATAAATAATATCATACTAAGGTATGTGTCCTAAAAATGTATAAATAAAATCATATTATAGTATGTGTCCTAAAAATGTATAAATAATATCATACTACAGTATGTGTCCTAAAAATGTATAAATAATTGCATACTATAGTATGTGTCCTAAAAATGTATAAATAATATCATACTAAGGTATGTGTCCTAAAAATGTATAAATAATATCATATTATAGTATGTGTCCTAAAAATGTATAAATAATATCATACTAAGGTCTGTGTCCTAAAAATGTATAAATAATATCATACTTTAGTATGTGTCCAAAAAATGTAAAAATAATATCATACTATAGTATGTGTCCTAAAAATGTATATATAATATCATATTATAGTATGTGTCCTAAAAATGTATAAATAATATCATACTACAGTATGTGTCCTAAAAATGTATAAATAATTGCATACTATAGTATGTGTCCTAAAAATGTATAAATAATATCATATTATAGTATGTGTCCTAAAAATGTATAAATAATATCATACTAAGGTATGTGTCCTAAAAATGTATAAATAATATCATACTATAGTATGTGTCCTAAAAAATGTTAAAAAAATTGCATACTATACTATGTGTCCTAAAAATGTATAAATAATATCATACTAAGGTATGTGTCCTAAAAATGTATAAATAATATCATACTTTAGTATGTGTCCAAAAAATGTAAAAATAATATCAGACTATAGTATGTGTCCTAAAAATGTATAAATAATATCATATTATAGTATGTGTCCTAAAAATGTATAAATAATATCATACTGCAGTATGTGTCCTAAAAATGTATAAATAATATCATACTACAGTATGTGTCCTAAAAATGTATAAATAATATCATACTATAGTATGTGTCCTAAAAATGTATAAATAATATCATATTATAGTATGTGTCCTAAAAATGTATAAATGATATCATACTACAGTATGTGTCCTAAAAATGTATAAATAATTGCATACTATAGTATGTGTCCTAAAAATGTATAAATAATATAATACTAAGGTATGTGTCCTAAAAATGTATAAATAATATCATACTAAGGTATGTGTCCTAAAAATGTATAAATAATATCATATTATAGTATGTGTCCTAAAAATGTATAAATGATATCATACTACAGTATGTGTCCTAAAAATGTATAAATAATTGCATACTATAGTATGTGTCCTAAAAATGTATAAATAATATCATACTAAGGTATGTGTCCTAAAAATGTATAAATAATATCATATTATAGTATGTGTCTTAAAATGTATAAATAATATCATACTAAGGTATGTGTCCTAAAAATGTATAAATAATATCATACTTTAGTATGTGTCCAAAAAATGTAAAAATAATATCATACTATAGTATGTGTCCTAAAAATGTATAAATAATATCATATTATAGTATGTGTCCTAAAAATGTATAAATAATATCATACTACAGTATGTGTCCTAAAAATATATAAATAATTGCATACTATAGTATGTGTCCTAAAAATGTATAAATAATATCATACTATAGTATTTGTCCTAAAAATGTATAAATAATATCATACTAAGGTATGTGTCCTAAAAATGTATAAATAATATCATACTATAGTATATGTCCTAAAAAATGTTAAAAAAAATTGCATACTATACTATGTGTCCTAAAAATGTATAAATAATATCATACTTTAGTATGTGTCCAAAAAATGTAAAAATAATATCATACTATAGTATGTGTCCTAAAAATGTATAAATAATATCATATTATAGTATGTGTCCTAAAAATGTATAAATAATATCATACTACAGTATGTGTCCTAAAAATGTATAAATAATATCATACTTTAGTATGTGTCCAAAAATTGTAAAAATAATATCATACTATAGTATGTGTCCTAAAAATGTATAAATAATATCATATTATAGTATGTGTCCTAAAAATGTATAAATAATATCATACTAAGGTATGTGTCCTAAAAATGTATAAATAATATAATATTATAGTATGTGTCCTAAAAATGTATAAATAATATCATACTAAGGTATGTGTCCTAAAAATGTATAAATAATATCATACTATAGTATGTGTCCTAAAAAATGTTAAAAAAATTTGCATACTATACTATGTGTCCTAAAAATGTATAAATAATATCATACTAAGGTATGTGTCCTAAAAATGTATAAATAATATCATAATAAGGTATGTGTCCTAAAAATGTATAAATAATATAATACTATAGTATGTGTCCTAAAAATGTATAAATAATATCATACTTTAGTATGTGTCCAAAAAATGTAAAAATAATATCATACCATAGTATGTGTCCTCAAAATTTATAAATAATATCATACTATAGTGTGTGTCCTAAAAAATGTAAAAATAATTGCATACTATACTATGTGTCCTAAAAATGTATAAATAATGTCATACTACAGTATGTGTCCTAAAAATGTATAAATAATATCATACTAAGGTATGTGTCCTAAAAATGTATAAATAATATCATATTATAGTATGTGTCCTAAAAATGTATAAATAATATCATACTACAGTATGTGTCCTAAAAATGTATAAATAATATCATACTAAGGTATGTGTCCTAAAAATGTATAAATAATATCATACTTTAGTATGTGTCCAAAAAATGTAAAAATAATATCATACTATAGTATGTGTCCTAAAAATGTATAAATAATATCATATTATAGTATGTGTCCTAAAAATGTATAAATAATATCATACTACAGTATGTGTCCTAAAAATGTATAAATAATATCATATTATAGTATGTGTCCTAAAAATGTATAAATAATATCATACTAAGGTATGTGTCCTAAAAATGTATAAATAATATTATATTATAGTATGTGTCCTAAAAATGTATAAATAATATCATACTAAGGTATGTGTCCTAAAAATGTATAAATAATATCATACTATAGTATGTGTCCTAAAAAATGTAAAAAAAATTGCATACTATACTATGTGTCCTAAAAATGTATAAATAATATCATACTAAGGTATGTGTCCTAAAAATGTATAAATAATATCATAATAAGGTATGTGTCCTAAAAATGTATAAATAATATAATACTATAGTATGTGTCCTAAAAATGTATAAATAATATCATACTTTAGTATGTGTCCAAAAAATGTAAAAATAATATCATACTATAGTATGTGTCCTCAAAATTTATAAATAATATCATACTATAGTATGTGTCCTAAAAAATGTTTAAAAAATTGCATACTATAGTATGTGTCCTAAAAATGTATAAATAATATCATACTAAGGTGTGTGTCCTAAAAATGTATAAATAATATCATACTAAGGTATGTGTCCTAAAAATGTATAAATAATATCATATTATAGTATGTGTCCAAAAAATGTATAAATAATATCATATTAAGGTATGTGTCCTAAAAATGTATAAATAATATCATACTAAGGTATGTGTCCTAAAAATGTATAAATAATATCATACTATAGTATGTGTCCTAAAAATGTTAAAAAAATTGCATACTATACTATGTGTCCTAAAAATGTATAAATAATATCATACTAAGGTGTGTGTCCTAAAAATGTATAAATAATATCATACTAAGGTATGTGTCCTAAAAATGTATAAATAATATCATACTATAGTATGTGTCCTAAAAATGTATAAATAATATCATACTATAGTATGTGTCCTAAAAATGTAAAAATAATTGCATACTATAGTATGTGTCCTAAAATGTATAAATAATGTCATACTACAGTATGTGTCCTAAAAATGTATAAATAATATCATACTAAGGTATGTGTCCTAAAAATGTATAAATAATATCATATTATAGTATGTGTCCTAAAAATGTATAAAAATATCATACTACAGTATGTGTCCTAAAAATGTATAAATAATTGCATACTATAGTATGTGTCCTAAAAATGTATAAATAATATCATACTAAGGTATGTGTCCTAAAAATGTATAAATAATATCATACTAAGGTATGTGTCCTAAAAATGTATAAATAATATCATATTATAGTATGTGTCCTAAAAATGTATAAATGATATCATACTACAGTATGTGTCCTAAAAATGTATAAATAATTGCATACTATAGTATGTGTCCTAAAAATGTATAAATAATATCATACTAAGGTATGTGTCCTAAAAATGTATAAATAATATCATATTATAGTATGTGTCTTAAAATGTATAAATAATATCATACTAAGGTATGTGTCCTAAAAATGTATAAATAATATCATACTTTAGTATGTGTCCAAAAAATGTAAAAATAATATCATACTATAGTATGTGTCCTAAAAATGTATAAATAATATCATATTATAGTATGTGTCCTAAAAATGTATAAATAATATCATACTAAGGTATGTGTCCTAAAAATGTATAAATAATATCATATTATAGTATGTGTCCTAAAAATGTATAAATAATATCATACTAAGGTATGTGTCCTAAAAATGTATAAATAATATCATACTAAGGTATGTGTCCTACAAATGTATAAATAATATCATACTATAGTATGTGTCCTAAAAAATGTTTAAAAAATTGCATACTATACTATGTGTCCTAAAAATGTATAAATAATATCATACTAAGGTGTGTGTCCTAAAAATGTATAAATAATATCATACTAAGGTATGTGTCCTAAAAATGTATAAATAATATCATACTATAGTATGTGTCCTAAAAATGTATAAATAATATCATACTATAGTATGTGTCCTAAAAAATGTAAAAATAATTGCATACTATAGTATGTGTCCTAAAAATGTATAAATAATGTCATACTACAGTATGTGTCCTAAAAATGTATAAATAATATCATACTAAGGTATGTGTCCTAAAAATGTATAAATAATATCATATTATAGTATGTATCCTAAAAATGTATAAATGATATCATACTACAGTATGTGTCCTAAAAATGTATAAATAATTGCATACTATAGTATGTGTCCTAAAAATGTATAAATAATATCATACTAAGGTATGTGTCCTAAAAATGTATAAATAATATCATACTAAGGTATGTGTCCTAAAAATGTATAAATAATATCATATTATAGTATGTGTCCTAAAAATGTATAAATGATATCATACTACAGTATGTGTCCTAAAAATGTATAAATAATTGCATACTATAGTATGTGTCCTAAAAATGTATAAATAATATCATACTAAGGTATGTGTCCTAAAAATGTATAAATAATATCATATTATAGTATGTGTCTTAAAATGTATAAATAATATCATACTAAGGTATGTGTCCTAAAAATGTATAAATAATATCATACTTTAGTATGTGTCCAAAAAATGTAAAAATAATATCATACTATAGTATGTGTCCTAAAAATGTATAAATAATATCATATTATAGTATGTGTCCTAAAAATGTATAAATAATATCATACTACAGTATGTGTCCTAAAAATATATAAATACTTGCATACTATAGTATGTGTCCTAAAAATGTATAAATAATATCATACTATAGTATTTGTCCTAAAAATGTATAAATAATTTCATACTAAGGTATGTGTCCTAAAAATGTATAAATAATATCATACTATAGTATGTGTCCTAAAAAATGTTAAAAAAATTGCATACTATACTATGTGTCCTAAAAATGTATAAATAATATCATACTTTAGTATGTGTCCAAAAAATGTAAAAATAATATCATACTATAGTATGTGTCCTAAAAATGTATAAATAATATCATATTATAGTATGTGTCCTAAAAATGTATAAATAATATCATGCTACAGTATGTGTCCTAAAAATGTATAAATAATATCATACTTTAGTATGTGTCCAAAAATTGTAAAAATAATATCATACTATAGTATGTGTCCTAAAAATGTATAAATAATATCATATTATAGTATGTGTCCTAAAAATGTATAAATAATATCATACTAAGGTATGTGTCCTAAAAATGTATAAATAATATTATATTATAGTATGTGTCCTAAAAATGTATAAATAATATCATACTATAGTATGTGTCCTAAAAATGTTAAAAAAAATTGCATACTATACTATGTGTCCTAAAAATGTATAAATAATATCATACTAAGGTATGTGTCCTAAAAATGTATAAATAATATCATAATAAGGTATGTGTCCTAAAAATGTATAAATAATATAATACTATAGTATGTGTCCTAAAAATGTATAAATAATATCATACTTTAGTATGTGTCCAAAAAATGTAAAAATAATATCATACTATAGTATGTGTCCTCAAAATTTATAAATAATATCATACTATAGTATGTGTCCTAAAAAATGTAAAAATAATTGCATACTATAGTATGTGTCCTAAAAATGTATAAATAATGTCATACTACAGTATGTGTCCTAAAAATGTATAAATAATATCATACTAAGGTATGTGTCCTAAAAATGTATAAATAATATCATATTATAGTATGTGTCCTAAAAATGTATAAATAATATCATACTACAGTATGTGTCCTAAAAATGTATAAATAATATCATACTAAGGTATGTGTCCTAAAAATGTATAAATAATATCATACTTTAGTATGTGTCCAAAAAATGTAAAAATAATATCATACTATAGTATGTGTCCTAAAAATGTATAAATAATATCATATTATAGTATGTGTCCTAAAAATGTATAAATAATATCATACTACAGTATGTGTCCTAAAAATGTATAAATAATATCATATTATAGTATGTGTCCTAAAAATGTATAAATAATATCATACTAAGGTATGTGTCCTAAAAATGTATAAATAATATTATATTATAGTATGTGTCCTAAAAATGTATAAATAATATCATACTAAGGTATGTGTCCTAAAAATGTATAAATAATATCATACTATAGTATGTGTCCTAAAAAATGTTAAAAAAAATTGCACACTATACTATGTGTCCTAAAAATGTATAAATAATATCATACTAAGGTATGTGTCCTAAAAATGTATAAATAATATCATAATAAGGTATGTGTCATAAAAATGTATAAATAATATAATACTATTGTATGTGTCCAAAAAATGTAAAAATAATATCATACTATAGTATGTGTCCTCAAAATTTATAAATAATATCATACTATAGTATGTGTCCTAAAAAATGTAAAAATAATTGCATACTATAGTATGTGTCCTAAAAATGTATAAATAATGTCATACTACAGTATGTGTCCTAAAAATGTATAAATAATATCATACTAAGGTATGTGTCCTAAAAATGTATAAATAATATCATATTATAGTATGTGTCCTAAAAATGTATAAATAATATCATACTACAGTATGTGTCCTAAAAATGTATAAATAATATCATACTAAGGTATGTGTCCTAAAAATGTATAAATAATATCATATTATAGTATGTGTCCTAAAAATGTATAAATAATATCATACTAAGGTATGTGTCCTAAAAATGTATAAATAATATCATATTATAGTATGTGTCCTAAAAATGTATAAATAATATCATACTAAGGTATGTGTCCTAAAAATGTATAAATAATATCATACTTTAGTATGTGTCCAAAAAATGTAAAAATAATATCATACTATAGTATGTGTCCTAAAAATGTATAAATAATATCATATTATAGTATGTGTCCTAAAATGTATAAATAATGTCATATTATAGTATGTGTCCTAAAAATGTATAAATAATATCATACTAAGGTATGTGTCCTAAAAATGTATAAATAATATCATACTAAGGTATGTGTCCAAAAAATGTATAAATAATATCATACTATAGTATGTGTCCTAAAAAATGTTAAAAAAAATTGCATACTATACTATGTGTCCTAAAAATGTATAAATAATATCATACTAAGGTATGTGTCCTAAAAATGTATAAATAATATCATACTACAGTATGTGTCCTAAAAATGTATAAATAATTGCATACTATAGTATGTGTCCTAAAAATGTATAAATAATATCATATTATAGTATGTGTCCTAAAAATGTATAAATAATATCATACTAAGGTATGTGTCCTAAAAATGTATAAATAATATCATACTAAGGTATGTGTCCTAAAAATGTATAAATAATATCATACTATAGTATGTGTCCTAAAAATGTATAAATAATATCATACTTTAGTATGTGTCCCAAAAATGTAAAAATAATATCATACTATAGTATGTGTCCTCCAAATTTATAAATAATACCATACTATAGTATGTGTCCTAAAAATGTAAAAATAATTGCATACTATAGTATGTGTCCTAAAAATGTATAAATAATGTCATACTACAGTATGTGTCCTAAAAATGTATAAATAATATCATACTTTAGTATGTGTCCAAAAAATGTAAAAATAATATCATACTATAGTATGTGTCCTAAAAATGTATAAATAATATCATATTATAGTATGTGTCCTAAAAATGTATAAATAATATCATACTAAGGTATGTGTCCTAAAAATGTATAAATAATATCATATTATAGTATGTGTCCTAAAAATGTATAAATAATATCATACTACAGTATGTGTCCTAAAAATGTATAAATAATATCATACTACAGTATGTGTCCTAAAAATGTATAAATAATTGCATACTATAGTATGTGTCCTAAAAATGTATAAATAATATCATATTATAGTATGTGTCCTAAAAATGTATAAATAATATCATACTAAGGTATGTGTCCTAAAATGTATAAATAATATCATACTATAGTATGTGTCCTAAAAAATGTTAAAAAAATTTCATACTATACTATGTGTCCTAAAAATGTAAAAATAATATCATACTATAGTATGTGTCCTAAAAATGTATAAATAATATCATATTATAGTATGTGTCCTAAAAATGTATAAATAATATCATACTACAGTATGTGTCCTAAAAATGTATAAATAATATCATACTTTAGTATGTGTCCAAAAAATGTAAAAATAATATCATACTATAGTATGTGTCCTAAAAATGTATAAATAATATCATATTATAGTATGTGTCCTAAAAATGTATAAATAATATCATACTAAGGTATGTGTCCTAAAAATGTATAAATAATATTATATTATAGTATGTGTCCTAAAAATGTATAAATAATATCATACTAAGGTATGTGTCCTAAAAATGTATAAATAATATCATACTAAGGTATGTGTCCTAAAAATGTATAAATAATATCATACTATAGTATGTGTCCTAAAAAATGTTAAAAAAAATTGCATACTATGCTATGTGTCCTAAAAATGTATAAATAATATCATACTAAGGTATGTGTCCTAAAAATGTATAAATAATATCATACTAAGGTATGTGTCCTAAAAATGTATAAATAATATCATACTATAGTATGTGTCCTAAAAATGTATAAATAATATCATACTTTAGTATGTGTCCAAAAAATGTAAAAATAATATCATACTATAGTATGTGTCCTCAAAATTTATAAATAATATCATACTATAGTATGTGTCCTAAAAAAATGTAAAAATAATTGCATACTATAGTATGTGTCCTAAAAATGTATAAATAATGTCATACTACAGTATGTGTCCTAAAAATGTATAAATAATATCATACTAAGGTATGTGTCCTAAAAATGTATAAATAATATCATATTATAGTATGTGTCCTAAAAATGTATAAATGATATCATACTACAGTATGTGTCCTAAAAATGTATAAATAATATCATACTAAGGTATGTGTCCTAAAAATGTATAAATAATATCATACTTTAGTATGTGTCCAAAAAATGTAAAAATAATATCATACTATAGTATGTGTCCTAAAAATGTATAAATAATATCATATTATAGTATGTGTCCTAAAAATGTATAAATAATATCATACTACAGTATGTGTCCTAAAAATGTATAAATAATTGCATACTATAGTATGTGTCCTAAAAATGTATAAATAATATCATATTATAGTATGTGTCCTAAAAATGTATAAATAATATCATACTAAGGTATGTGTCCTAAAAATGTATAAATAATATCATATTATAGTATGTGTCCTAAAAATGTATAAATAATATCATACTAAGGTATGTGTCCTAAAAATGTATAAATAATATCATACTTTAGTATGTGTCCAAAAAATGTAAAAATAATATCATACTATAGTATGTGTCCTAAAAATTTATAAATAATATCATATTATAGTATGTGTCCTAAAAATGTATAAATAATATCATACTAAGGTATGTGTCCTAAAAATGTATAAATAATATCATATTATAGTATGTGTCCTAAAAATGTATAAATAATATCATACTAAGGTATGTGTCCTAAAAATGTATAAATAATATCATACTAAGGTATGTGTCCAAAAAATGTATAAATAATATCATACTATAGTATGTGTCCTAAAAAATGTTAAAAAAAATTGCATACTATACTATGTGTCCTAAAAATGTATAAATAATATCATACTAAGGTATGTGTCCTAAAAATGTATAAATAATATCATACTACAGTATGTGTCCTAAAAATGTATAAATAATTGCATACTATAGTATGTGTCCTAAAAATGTATAAATACTATCATATTATAGTATGTGTCCTAAAAATGTATAAATAATATCATACTAAGGTATGTGTCCTAAAAATGTATAAATAATATCATACTAAGGTATTTGTCCTAAAAATGTATAAATAATATCATACTATAGTATGTGTCCTAAAAATGTATAAATAATATCATACTTTAGTATGTGTCCAAAAAATGTAAAAATAAAATCATACTATAGTATGTGTCCTCCAAATTTATAAATAATATCATACTATAGTATGTGTCCTAAAAAATGTAAAAATAATTGCATACTATAGTATGTGTCCTAAAAATGTATAAATAATATCATACTAAGGTATGTGTCCTAAAAATGTATAAATAATATCATATTATAGTATGTGTCCTAAAATGTATAAATAATATCATACTACAGTATGTGTCCTAAAAATGTATAAATAATATCATACTACAGTATGTGTCCTAAAAATGTATAAATAATTGCATACTATAGTATGTGTCCTAAAAATGTATAAATAATATCATATTATAGTATGTGTCCTAAAAATGTATAAATAATATCATACTACAGTATGTGTCCTAAAAATGTATAAATAATTGCATACTATAGTATGTGTCCTAAAAATGTATAAATAATATCATATTATAGTATGTGTCCTAAAAATGTATAAATAATATCATACTAAGGTATGTGTCCTAAAAATGTATAAATAATATCATACTAAGGTATGTGTCCTAAAAATGTATAAATAATATCATACTTTAGTATGTGTCCAAAAAATGTAAAAATAATATCATACTATAGTATGTGTCCTAAAAATGTATAAATAATATCATATTATAGTATGTGTCCTAAAAATGTATAAATAATATCATACTAAGGTATGTGTCCTAAAAATGTATAAATAATATCATATTATAGTATGTGTCCTAAAAATGTATAAATAATATCATACTAAGGTATGTGTCCTAAAAATGTATAAATAATATCATACTAAGGTATGTGTCCAAAAAATGTATAAATAATATCATACTATAGTATGTGTCCTAAAAAATGTTAAAAAAAATTCATACTATACTATGTGTCCTAAAAATGTATAAATAATATCATACTATAGTATGTGTCCTAAAAATGTATAAATAATATCATACTACAGTATGTGTCCTAAAAATGTATAAATAATTGCATACTATAGTATGTGTCCTAAAAATGTATAAATACTATCATATTATAGTATGTGTCCTAAAAATGTATAAATAATATCATACTAAGGTATGTGTCCTAAAAATGTATAAATAATATCATACTAAGGTATTTGTCCTCCAAATTTATAAATAATATCATACTATAGTATGTGTCCTAAAAAATGTAAAAATAATTGCATACTATAGTATGTGTCCTAAAAATGTATAAATAATGTCATACTACAGTATGTGTCCTAAAAATGTATAAATAATATCATACTTAAGTATGTGTCCAAAAAATGTAAAAATAATATCATACTATAGTATGTGTCCTAAAAATGTATAAATTATATCATATTATAGTATGTGTCCTAAAAATGTATAAATAATATCATACTAAGGTATGTGTCCTAAAAATGTATAAATAATATCATATTATAGTATGTGTCCTAAAATGTATAAATAATATCATACTACAGTATGTGTCCTAAAAATGTATAAATAATATCATACTACAGTATGTGTCCTAAAAATGTATAAATAATTGCATACTATAGTATGTGTCCTAAAAATGTATAAATAATATCATATTATAGTATGTGTCCTAAAAATGTATAAATAATATCATACTAAGGTATGTGTCCTAAAAATGTATAAATAATATCATACTATAGTATGTGTCCTAAAAAATGTTAAAAAAATTGCATACTATACTATGTGTCCTAAAAATGTATAAATAATATCATACTAAGGTATGTGTCCTAAAAATGTATAAATAATATCATAATTTAGTATGTGTCCAAAAAATGTAAAAATAATATCATACTATAGTATGTGTCCTAAAAATGTATAAATAATATCATATTATAGTATGTGTCCTAAAAATGTATAAATAATATCATACTAAGGTATGTGTCCTAAAAATGTATAAATAATATCATACTTTAGTACGTGTCCAAAAAATGTAAAAATAATATCATACTATAGTATATGTCCTAAAAATGTATAAATAATATCATATTATAGTATGTGTCCTAAAAATGTATAAATAATATCATACTAAGGTATGTGTCCTAAAAATGTATAAATAATATTATATTATAGTATGTGTCCTAAAAATGTATAAATAATATCATACTAAGGTATGTGTCCTAAAAATGTATAAATAATATCATACTAAGGTATGTGTCCTAAAAATGTATAAATAATATCATACTATAGTATGTGTCCTAAAAAATGTTAAAAAAAATTGCATACTATACTATGTGTCCTAAAAATGTATAAATAATATCATACTAAGGTATGTGTCCTAAAAATGTATAAATAATATCATACTAAGGTATGTGTCCTAAAAATGTATAAATAATATCATACTATAGTATGTGTCCTAAAAATGTATAAATAATATCATACTAAGGTATGTGTCCTAAAAATGTATAAATAATATCATACTAAGGTATTTGTCCTAAAAATGTATAAATAATATCATACTATAGTATGTGTCCTAAAAATGTATAAATAATATCATACTTTAATATGTGTCCAAAAAATGTAAAAATAATATCATACTATAGTATGTGTCCTCCAAATTTATAAATAATATCATACTATAGTATGTGTCCTAAAAAATGTAAAAATAATTGCATACAATAGTATGTGTCCTAAAAATGTATAAATAATGTCATACTACAGTATGTGTCCTAAAAATGTATAAATAATATCATACTTAAGTATGTGTCCAAAAAATGTAAAAATAATATCATACTATAGTATGTGTCCTAAAAATGTATAAATTATATCATATTATAGTATGTGTCCTAAAAATGTATAAATAATATCATACTAAGGTATGTGTCCTAAAAATGTATAAATAATATCATATTATAGTATGTGTCCTAAAATGTATAAATAATATCATACTATAGTATGTGTCCGAAAAATGTTAAAAAAATTGCATACTATACTATGTGTCCTAAAAATGTATAAATAATATCATACTAAGGTGTGTGTCCTAAAAATGTATAAATAATATCATACTAAGGTATGTGTCCTAAAAATGTATAAATAATATCATACTATAGTATGTGTCCTAAAAATGTATAAATAATATCATACTATAGTATGTGTCCTAAAAATGTAAAAATAATTGCATACTATAGTATGTGTCCTAAAATGTATAAATAATGTCATACTACAGTATGTGTCCTAAAAATGTATAAATAATATCATACTAAGGTGTGTGTCCTAAAAATGTATAAATAATATCATACTAAGGTATGTGTCCTAAAAATGTATAAATAATATCATACTATAGTATGTGTCCTAAAAATGTATAAATAATATCATACTATAGTATGTGTCCTAAAAATGTAAAAATAATTGCATACTATAGTATGTGTCCTAAAATGTATAAATAATGTCATACTACAGTATGTGTCCTAAAAATGTATAAATAATATCATACTAAGGTATGTGTCCTAAAAATGTATAAATAATATCATATTATAGTATGTGTCCTAAAAATGTATAAAAATATCATACTACAGTATGTGTCCTAAAAATGTATAAATAATTGCATACTATAGTATGTGTCCTAAAAATGTATAAATAATATCATACTAAGGTATGTGTCCTAAAAATGTATAAATAATATCATACTAAGGTATGTGTCCTAAAAATGTATAAATAATATCATATTATAGTATGTGTCCTAAAAATGTATAAATGATATCATACTACAGTATGTGTCCTAAAAATGTATAAATAATTGCATACTATAGTATGTGTCCTAAAAATGTGTAAATAATATCATACTAAGGTATGTGTCCTAAAAATGTATAAATAATATCATATTATAGTATGTGTCTTAAAATGTATAAATAATATCATACTAAGGTATGTGTCCTAAAAATGTATAAATAATATCATACTTTAGTATGTGTCCAAAAAATGTAAAAATAATATCATACTAAGGTATGTGTCCTAAAAATGTATAAATAATATCATACTAAGGTATGTGTCCTACAAATGTATAAATAATATCATACTATAGTATGTGTCCTAAAAAATGTTAAAAAAATTGCATACTATAATATGTGTCCTAAAAATGTATAAATAATATCATACTACAGTATGTGTCCTAAAAATGTATAAATAATATCATACTAAGGTATGTGTCCTAAAAATGTATAAATAATATCATACTATAGTATGTGTCCTAAAAATGTATAAATAATATCATACTATAGTATGTGTCCTAAAAAATGTAAAAATAATTGCATACTATAGTATGTGTCCTAAAAATGTATAAATAATGTCATACTACAGTATGTGTCCTAAAAATGTATAAATAATATCATACTAAGGTATGTGTCCTAAAAATGTATAAATAATATCATATTATAGTATGTATCCTAAAAATGTATAAATGATATCATACTACAGTATGTGTCCTAAAAATGTATAAATAATTGCATACTATAGTATGTGTCCTAAAAATGTATAAATAATATCATACTAAGGTATGTGTCCTAAAAATGTATAAATAATATCATACTAAGGTATGTGTCCTAAAAATGTATAAATAATATCATATTATAGTATGTGTCCTAAAAATGTATAAATGATATCATACTACAGTATGTGTCCTAAAAATGTATAAATAATTGCATACTATAGTATGTGTCCTAAAAATGTATAAATAATATCATACTAAGGTATGTGTCCTAAAAATGTATAAATAATATCATATTATAGTATGTGTCTTAAAATGTATAAATAATATCATACTAAGGTATGTGTCCTAAAAATGTATAAATAATATCATACTTTAGTATGTGTCCAAAAAATGTAAAAATAATATCATACTATAGTATGTGTCCTAAAAATGTATAAATAATATCATATTATAGTATGTGTCCTAAAAATGTATAAATAATATCATACTACAGTATGTGTCCTAAAAATATATAAATAATTGCATACTATAGTATGTGTCCTAAAAATGTATAAATAATATCATACTATAGTATTTGTCCTAAAAATGTATAAATAATATCATACTAAGCTATGTGTCCTAAAAATGTATAAATAATATCATACTATAGTATGTGTCCTAAAAAATGTTAAAAAAAATTGCATACTATACTATGTGTCCTAAAAATGTATAAATAATATCATACTTTAGTATGTGTCCAAAAAATGTAAAAATAATATCATACTATAGTATGTGTCCTAAAAATGTATAAATAATATCATATTATAGTATGTGTCCTAAAAATGTATAAATAATATCATGCTACAGTATGTGTCCTAAAAATGTATAAATAATATCATACTTTAGTATGTGTCCAAAAATTGTAAAAATAATATCATACTATAGTATGTGTCCTAAAAATGTATAAATAATATCATATTATAGTATGTGTCCTAAAAATGTATAAATAATATCATACTAAGGTATGTGTCCTAAAAATGTATAAATAATATTATATTACAGTATGTGTCCTAAAAATGTATAAATAATATCATACTATAGTATGTGTCCTAAAAATGTTAAAAAAAATTGCATACTATACTATGTGTCCTAAAAATGTATAAATAATATCATACTAAGGTATGTGTCCTAAAAATGTATAAATAATATCATAATAAGGTATGTGTCCTAAAAATGTATAAATAATATAATACTATAGTATGTGTCCTAAAAATGTATAAATAATATCATACTTTAGTATGTGTCCAAAAAATGTAAAAATAATATCATACTATAGTATGTGTCCTCAAAATTTATAAATAATATCATACTATAGTATGTGTCCTAAAAAATGTAAAAATAATTGCATACTATAGTATGTGTCCTAAAAATGTATAAATAATGTCATACTACAGTATGTGTCCTAAAAATGTATAAATAATATCATACTAAGGTATGTGTCCTAAAAATGTATAAATAATATCATATTATAGTATGTGTCCTAAAAATGTATAAATAATATCATACTACAGTATGTGTCCTAAAAATGTATAAATAATATCATACTAAGGTATGTGTCCTAAAAATGTATAAATAATATCATACTTTAGTATGTGTCCCAAAAATGTAAAAATAATATCATACTATAGTATGTGTCCTAAAAATGTATAAATAATATCATATTATAGTATGTGTCCTAAAAATGTATAAATAATATCATACTACAGTATGTGTCCTAAAAATGTATAAATAATATCATATTATAGTATGTGTCCTAAAAATGTATAAATAATATCATACTAAGGTATGTGTCCTAAAAATGTATAAATAATATTATATTATAGTATGTGTCCTAAAAATGTATAAATAATATCATACTAAGGTATGTGTCCTAAAAATGTATAAATAATATCATACTATAGTATGTGTCCTAAAAAATGTTAAAAAAAATTGCACACTATACTATGTGTCCTAAAAATGTATAAATAATATCATACTAAGGTATGTGTCCTAAAAATGTATAAATAATATCATAATAAGGTATGTGTCATAAAAATGTATAAATAATATAATACTATAGTATGTGTCCAAAAAATGTAAAAATAATATCATACTATAGTATGTGTCCTCAAAATTTATAAATAATATCATACTATAGTATGTGTCCTAAAAAATGTAAAAATAATTGCATACTATAGTATGTGTCCTAAAAATGTATAAATAATGTCATACTACAGTATGTGTCCTAAAAATGTATAAATAATATCATACTAAGGTATGTGTCCTAAAAATGTATAAATAATATCATATTATAGTATGTGTCCTAAAAATGTATAAATAATATCATACTACAGTATGTGTCCTAAAAATGTATAAATAATATCATACTAAGGTATGTGTCCTAAAAATGTATAAATAATATCATACTTTAGTATGTGTCCAAAAAATGTAAAAATAATATCATACTATAGTATGTGTCCTAAAAATGTATAAATAATATCATATTATAGTATGTGTCCTAAAAATGTATAAATAATATCATACTACAGTATGTGTCCTAAAAATGTATAAATAATTGCATACTATAGTATGTGTCCTAAAAATGTATAAATAATATCATATTATAGTATGTGTCCTAAAAATGTATAAATAATATCATACTAAGGTATGTGTCCTAAAAATGTATAAATAATATCATATTATAGTATGTGTCCTAAAAATGTATAAATAATATCATACTTTAGTATGTGTCCAAAAAATGTAAAAATAATATCATACTATAGTATGTGTCCTAAAAATGTATAAATAATATCATATTATAGTATGTGTCCTAAAATGTATAAATAATGTCATATTATAGTATGTGTCCTAAAAATGTATAAATAATATCATACTAAGGTATGTGTCCTAAAAATGTATAAATAATATCATACTAAGGTATGTGTCCAAAAAATGTATAAATAATATCATACTATAGTATGTGTCCTAAAAAATGTTAAAAAAAATTGCATACTATACTATGTGTCCTAAAAATGTATAAATAATATCATACTAAGGTATGTGTCCTAAAAATGTATAAATAATATCATACTACAGTATGTGTCCTAAAAATGTATAAATAATTGCATACTATAGTATGTGTCCTAAAAATGTATAAATAATATCATATTATAGTATGTGTCCTAAAAATGTATAAATAATATCATACTAAGGTATGTGTCCTAAAAATGTATAAATAATATCATACTAAGGTATGTGTCCTAAAAATGTATAAATAATATCATACTATAGTATGTGTCCTAAAAATGTATAAATAATATCATACTTTAGTATGTGTCCCAAAAATGTATAAATAATATCATACTAAGGTATGTGTCCTAAAAATGTATAAATAATATCATACTTTAGTACGTGTCCAAAAAATGTAAAAATAATATCATACTATAGTATATGTCCTAAAAATGTATAAATAATATCATATTATAGTATGTGTCCTAAAAATGTATAAATAATATCATACTAAGGTATGTGTCCTAAAAATGTATAAATAATATTATATTATAGTATGTGTCCTAAAAATGTATAAATAATATCATACTAAGGTATGTGTCCTAAAAATGTATAAATAATATCATACTAAGGTATGTGTCCTAAAAATGTATAAATAATATCATACTATAGTATGTGTCCTAAAAAATGTTAAAAAAAATTGCATACTATACTATGTGTCCTAAAAATGTATAAATAATATCATACTAAGGTATGTGTCCTAAAAATGTATAAATAATATCATACTAAGGTATGTGTCCTAAAAATGTATAAATAATATCATACTATAGTATGTGTCCTAAAAATGTATAAATAATATCATACTAAGGTATGTGTCCTAAAAATGTATAAATAATATCATACTAAGGTATTTGTCCTAAAAATGTATAAATAATATCATACTATAGTATGTGTCCTAAAAATGTATAAATAATATCATACTTTAATATGTGTCCAAAAAATGTAAAAATAATATCATACTATAGTATGTGTCCTCCAAATTTATAAATAATATCATACTATAGTATGTGTCCTAAAAAATGTAAAAATAATTGCATACAATAGTATGTGTCCTAAAAATGTATAAATAATGTCATACTACAGTATGTGTCCTAAAAATGTATAAATAATATCATACTTAAGTATGTGTCCAAAAAATGTAAAAATAATATCATACTATAGTATGTGTCCTAAAAATGTATAAATTATATCATATTATAGTATGTGTCCTAAAAATGTATAAATAATATCATACTAAGGTATGTGTCCTAAAAATGTATAAATAATATCATATTATAGTATGTGTCCTAAAATGTATAAATAATATCATACTATAGTATGTGTCCTAAAAATGTTAAAAAAATTGCATACTATACTATGTGTCCTAAAAATGTATAAATAATATCATACTAAGGTGTGTGTCCTAAAAATGTATAAATAATATCATACTAAGGTATGTGTCCTAAAAATGTATAAATAATATCATACTATAGTATGTGTCCTAAAAATGTATAAATAATATCATACTATAGTATGTGTCCTAAAAATGTAAAAATAATTGCATACTATAGTATGTGTCCTAAAATGTATAAATAATGTCATACTACAGTATGTGTCCTAAAAATGTATAAATAATATCATACTAAGGTATGTGTCCTAAAAATGTATAAATAATATCATATTATAGTATGTGTCCTAAAAATGTATAAAAATATCATACTACAGTATGTGTCCTAAAAATGTATAAATAATTGCATACTATAGTATGTGTCCTAAAAATGTATAAATAATATCATACTAAGGTATGTGTCCTAAAAATGTATAAATAATATCATACTAAGGTATGTGTCCTAAAAATGTATAAATAATATCATATTATAGTATGTGTCCTAAAAATGTATAAATGATATCATACTACAGTATGTGTCCTAAAAATGTATAAATAATTGCATACTATAGTATGTGTCCTAAAAATGTATAAATAATATCATACTAAGGTATGTGTCCTAAAAATGTATAAATAATATCATATTATAGTATGTGTCTTAAAATGTATAAATAATATCATACTAAGGTATGTGTCCTAAAAATGTATAAATAATATCATACTTTAGTATGTGTCCAAAAAATGTAAAAATAATATCATACTATAGTATGTGTCCTAAAAATGTATAAATAATATCATATTATAGTATGTGTCCTAAAAATGTATAAATAATATCATACTAAGGTATGTGTCCTAAAAATGTATAAATAATATCATATTATAGTATGTGTCCTAAAAATGTATAAATAATATCATACTAAGGTATGTGTCCTAAAAATGTATAAATAATATCATACTAAGGTATGTGTCCTACAAATGTATAAATAATATCATACTATAGTATGTGTCCTAAAAAATGTTAAAAAAATTGCATACTATACTATGTGTCCTAAAAATGTATAAATAATATCATACTAAGGTGTGTGTCCTAAAAATGTATAAATAATATCATACTAAGGTATGTGTCCTAAAAATGTATAAATAATATCATACTATAGTATGTGTCCTAAAAATGTATAAATAATATCATACTATAGTATGTGTCCTAAAAAATGTAAAAATAATTGCATACTATAGTATGTGTCCTAAAAATGTATAAATAATGTCATACTACAGTATGTGTCCTAAAAATGTATAAATAATATCATACTAAGGTATGTGTCCTAAAAATGTATAAATAATATCATATTATAGTATGTATCCTAAAAATGTATAAATGATATCATACTACAGTATGTGTCCTAAAAATGTATAAATAATTGCATACTATAGTATGTGTCCTAAAAATGTATAAATAATATCATACTAAGGTATGTGTCCTAAAAATGTATAAATAATATCATACTAAGGTATGTGTCCTAAAAATGTATAAATAATATCATATTATAGTATGTGTCCTAAAAATGTATAAATGATATCATACTACAGTATGTGTCCTAAAAATGTATAAATAATTGCATACTATAGTATGTGTCCTAAAAATGTATAAATAATATCATACTAAGGTATGTGTCCTAAAAATGTATAAATAATATCATATTATAGTATGTGTCTTAAAATGTATAAATAATATCATACTAAGGTATGTGTCCTAAAAATGTATAAATAATATCATACTATAGTATGTGTCCTAAAAATGTATAAATAATATCATATTATAGTATGTGTCCTAAAAATGTATAAATAATATCATACTACAGTATGTGTCCTAAAAATATATAAATAATTGCATACTATAGTATGTGTCCTAAAAATGTATAAATAATATCATACTATAGTATTTGTCCTAAAAATGTATAAATAATATCATACTAAGGTATGTGTCCTAAAAATGTATAAATAATATCATACTATAGTATGTGTCCTAAAAAATGTTAAAAAAATTGCATACTATACTATGTGTCCTAAAAATGTATAAATAATATCATACTTTAGTATGTGTCCAAAAAATGTAAAAATAATATCATACTATAGTATGTGTCCTAAAAATGTATAAATAATATCATATTATAGTATGTGTCCTAAAAATGTATAAATAATATCATGCTACAGTATGTGTCCTAAAAATGTATAAATAATATCATACTTTAGTATGTGTCCAAAAATTGTAAAAATAATATCATACTATAGTATGTGTCCTAAAAATGTATAAATAATATCATATTATAGTATGTGTCCTAAAAATGTATAAATAATATCATACTAAGGTATGTGTCCTAAAAATGTATAAATAATATTATATTATAGTATGTGTCCTAAAAATGTATAAATAATATCATACTATAGTATGTGTCCTAAAAATGTTAAAAAAAATTGCATACCATACTATGTGTCCTAAAAATGTATAAATAATATCATACTAAGGTATGTGTCCTAAAAATGTATAAATAATATCATAATAAGGTATGTATCCTAAAAATGTATAAATAATATAATACTATAGTATGTGTCCTAAAAATGTATAAATAATATCATACTTTAGTATGTGTCCAAAAAATGTAAAAATAATATCATACTATAGTATGTGTCCTCAAAATTTATAAATAATATCATACTATAGTATGTGTCCTAAAAAATGTAAAAATAATTGCATACTATAGTATGTGTCCTAAAAATGTATAAATAATGTCATACTACAGTATGTGTCCTAAAAATGTATAAATAATATCATACTAAGGTATGTGTCCTAAAAATGTATAAATAATATCATATTATAGTATGTGTCCTAAAAATGTATAAATAATATCATACTACAGTATGTGTCCTAAAAATGTATAAATAATATCATACTAAGGTATGTGTCCTAAAAATGTATAAATAATATCATACTTTAGTATGTGTCCAAAAAATGTTAAAATAATATCATACTATAGTATGTGTCCTAAAAATGTATAAATAATATCATATTATAGTATGTGTCCTAAAAATGTATAAATAATATCATACTACAGTATGTGTCCTAAAAATGTATAAATAATATCATATTATAGTATGTGTCCTAAAAATGTATAAATAATATCATACTAAGGTATGTGTCCTAAAAATGTATAAATAATATTATATTATAGTATGTGTCCTAAAAATGTATAAATAATATCATACTAAGGTATGTGTCCTAAAAATGTATAAATAATATCATACTATAGTATGTGTCCTAAAAAATGTTAAAAAAAATTGCACACTATACTATGTGTCCTAAAAATGTATAAATAATATCATACTAAGGTATGTGTCCTAAAAATGTATAAATAATATCATAATAAGGTATGTGTCATAAAAATGT